>NC_029772.3:82119092-82121010 GCF_000817695.3 Arachis duranensis
AGGCACTTGAGCAAATACCTTCTTATGCTAAGTTCATGAAAGAGATCTTAAGTCATAAGAAGGATTGGAGAGAAACTGAAAAAGTATTTCTCACTGAAGAATGCAGTGCAGTCATTCTGAAAAGCTTACCAGAAAAGCTTCAAGATCTAGGAAGCTTTATGATACCATGCACATTAGAGGGTACTTGTACCAAGAAAGCTCTATGTGATCTTGGGGCAAGTATCAACCTAATACCTGCATCCACTATCAGAAAGCTTGGCTTGACTGAAGAAATCAAACCAACCAGGATATGTCTCCAACTTTCTGATGGCTCCATTAAATACCCATCAGGCATAATTGAGGACATGATTGTCAAGGTTGGGCCATTTGCCTTTCCCACTGACTTTGTAGTGCTGGAAATGGAGGAGCACAAGAGTGCAACTCTCATTCTAGGAAGACCTTTCCTAGCAACTGGACAGACCCTCATTGACGTCCAAAAAGGGGAATTAACCCTGAGAGTCAATGAGGATGAGTTCAAGTTGAATGTTGTCAAAGCTATGCAGCATCCAGACACATCAAATGACTGCATGAGCACTGATATTATTGACTCTTTGGTGGAGGAGGTCAATATGACTGAAAGTCTTGAATCAGAGCTAGATGACATCTTTAAAGATGTTCAGCCTAATCTGGAGGAACTAAAGGAAATAAAAGAAATTCTAAAAATTCCTCAGGAAGAAGATAAGCCTCCTAAACCCGAGCTCAAGCCACTACCACCACCCCTGAAATATGTATTTCTGGGAGAATGTGACACCCCTGAAATATGCATTTCTGGGAGAAGGTGATACTTTTCCAATGATCATAAGCTCTGCTTTACATCCACAGGAAGAGAAAGCACTAATTCAAGTGCTAAGGACACACAAGACAGCTCTTGGGTGGTTCATACGTGATCTTAAGGGCATTAGCCCAGCAAGATGCATGCACAAGATCCTATTAGAGGATGATGCTAAGCCAGTGGTTCAACCACAAAGGCGGCTAAATCCAGCCATGAAGGAGGTGGTGCTGAAAGAGGTCACTAAGTTACTAGAGGCTTGGATTATTTATCCTATTTCTGATAGCCCCTGGGTGAGCCCTGTCCACGTTGTCCCTAAGAAGGGAGGCATGACAGTGGTTCATAATGAAAAGAATGAACTAGTTCCTACAAGAATAGTTAAGGATGGCGCATGTGTATTGACTACAAAAGGCTCAATACAGTCACCAGAAAGGATCATTTTCCTTTACCATTCATAGACCAGATACTAGAGAGACTAGCAGGTCATGAATACTACTGCTTTTTGGATGGCTACTCAGGTTACAACCAAATTGCAGTAGATCCTCAGGACCAAGAGAAAACAGCATTTACATGTCCTTCTAGAGTATTTGCCTACAGAAGGATGCCTTTTGGTCTGTGCAATGCACCTGCAACCTTTCAGAGGTGCATGCTCTCTATCTTCTCAGATATGGTAGAGAACTTTCTGAAAGTCTTCATGGATGACTTTTCAGAATTTGGAGACTCATTCAGCTCCTGCCTTAACCATCTAGCACTTGTTCTGAAAAAATGTCAAGAGACCAACCTAGTTTTAAACTGGGAAAAGTGTCACTTTATGGTGACTGAAGGGATTGTCCTTGGGCATAAAATTTCAAACAAAGGAATAAAGGTGGATCAAGCTAAAGTTGAAGTAATTGAAAAATTACCACCACCTACCAATGTGAAGGCAATCAGAAGCTTTCTGGGGCATGCAGGATTCTACAGAAGGTTCATAAAGGATTTTTCAAAAATTGCAAAACCTTTGAGTAACCTGTTAGCTGCTGACACACCATTTGTGTTTGACACACAGTGTCTGCAGGCATTTGAGACCCTGAAAGCTAAGTTGGTCACAGCACCAGTCATCTCTGCACCAGA
>NC_029772.3:82121117-82122221 GCF_000817695.3 Arachis duranensis
ATAAGAGACAGAAAAGGGACAGAGAATCAAGTAGCTGATCACCTGTCCCGGATAGAACCAGTAGTAGGAGCATCCCTCCCTCCTACTGAGATCTCTGAAACCTTTCCGGATGAGCAATTATTTGCTATTCAGGAAGCTTCGTGGCTTACAGACAGTGCAAACTATAAGACTCAAGGTTCCCCTTCTGTAACCATGGAAAGGAAGCATGAAGAGCTTCTCTCAAAACAGAGTCAAACAGAGCCCTCACAGTCAAACTCTAAGTTTGGTGTTGGGAGGCCACAACCAACTTCTAAGTTTCTTGTTGAACCCCCACATTCAAACTCTAAGTTTGGTGTTGGGAGGTTCCAACATGGCTCTGAGTATCTGTGAGGCTCCATGAGAGCCCACTGTCAAGCTACTGACATTAAAGAAGTGCTTGTTGGGAGGCAACCCAATGTTATATTTATTATTTTCCTTTGTTATTTTATGTTTTCTATAGGTTGATGATCATGGAAAGTCACAAAATCAATTGAAAAAGCAGAAACAGAATGGAAAACAGAAAGAAAAATAGCACACCCTGGAGGAAAACGTGCTGGCATTTAAACGCCAGTAAGGGCAGCAAATGGGCGTTTAACGCCCAGTCTGGCACCATTCTGGGCGTTAAACGCCAGAAAGGGGCACCAGACTGGCGTTAAACGCCAGGAATGGGCACCAAGCTGGCGTTAAACGCCAGAAATGGGCACCAGCCTGGCGTTTAACGCCAGGATTGGCAGAAGGAGCATTTTTGCTCACCACTTGGTGCAGGGATGAATTATCCTTGCCACCTCAGGATCTGTGGACCCCACAGGATCCCCACCTACACCACCACACTCTCTCTTCTTTCTTCTTTTGCTCGAGGACGAGCAAACCTTCTAAGTTTGGTGTGGTAAAAGCGTTGCTTTTTGTTTCTCCATAATCATTTATGGCAACTAAGGCCGGAGAAACCTCTAGAAAGAGGAAAGGAAAGGCAAAAGCTTCCACCTCCGAGCCATGGGAGATGGAGATATTCATCTCAAGGGATGCACTTTCTTCCACAAAAATATTGGGAGCAAATCAATACCTCCCTAGGAGAATTGAGTTCCAACA
>NC_029772.3:82122395-82124112 GCF_000817695.3 Arachis duranensis
AGATCTTCAAGAGGAAGAACAAGCCGCCATCACTAAGGTGGACCCGTTCTTTAATCTCCTTGTTCTTTATTTTCTATTTTTTGAATTTTTATGCTTATGTTTATCTATGTTTGTGTCTTATTACATGATCATTAGTATCTTAGTGTCTATGCCTATAGCTATGAATGTCCTATGAATCCATCACCTTTCTTATAATGAAAAATGTTTTTATTACAAAAGTACAAGAGGTACAGGATTTCGAATTTATCTCTGAAACTAGTTGAATTAGTTTGATGTGGTGACAATACTTTTTGTTTTCTGAATGAATGCTTGAACAGTGCATATGTCTTTTGAATTTGTCGTTTAAAGAATGTTAAATTTGTTGGCTCTTGAAAGAATGATGGAAAAGGAGAAATGTTGTTGAGGATCTAAAAATTCATCAAATTGATTCTTGAAGCAAGAAAAAGCAAAAAAAAAAAAAAGAGAAGAAGAAAAAGCAAGCAGAAAAAGCCAATAGCCCATTAAACCAAAAGGCAAGGGTAGAAATAAAAAGTGATCCAAGGCAAAAAGAGTGTGCTTAAAAACCCTGGACACCTCTAATTAGGGACTCTAGCAAAGCTGAGTCACAATCTAAAAAGGTTCACCCAGTTATGTGTCTGTGGCATGTATGTATCCGATGGTAATACTGGAAGACAGAGTGCTTTGGGCCACAACCAAGACTCATAAAGTAGCTATGTTCAAGAATCATCATACTTAACTAGGAGAATCAATAACACTATCTGAATTCTGAGTTCCTATAGAGGCCAATCATTCTAAATTTCAAAGGATAAAGTGAGATGCCAAAACTGTTCAGAAGCAAAAAGCTACTAGTCCCGCTCATCTAATTGGAGCCAAGTTTCTTTGATATTTTGGAGTCTATAGTATATTTTTTTCTTTTTATTCTATTTTGATTTTCAGTTGCTTGGGGACAAGCAACAATTTAAGTTTGGTGTTGTGATGAGCGGATAATTTATACGCTTTTTGGCATTGTTTTTAGTATGTTTTTAGTATATTTTAGTTAGTTTTTATTTCATTTTTATTAGTTTTTAGTTAAAATTTACTTTTCTGGGCTTTACTATGAGTTTGTGTGTTTTTCTGTGATTTCAGGTATTTTCTGGCTGAAATTGAGGGACCTGAGCAAAAATCTGATTCAGAGGCTGAAAAGGACTGTAGATGCTGTTGGATTCTGACCTCTCTGCACTCTAAGTGGATTTTCTGGAGCTACAGAAGCCCAATTGGCACGCTCTCAATTGCGTTGGAAAGTAGACATTCTGGACTTTCTAGCAATGCATAATAGTTCATACTTTGCCCGAGATTTGATGGCCCAAACCGGCGTTGCAAATCAGCTTCAGAATTCCCGGCGTTTAACGCCGGAACTAGCACAAAAATTGGAGTTAAATGCCCAAACTGGCATAAAAGCTGGCATTTAACTCCAGAAAAAGTCTCTACACATGAAAGCTTCAATGCTCAGCCCAAGCACACACCAAGTGGACCCCGGAAGTGGATTTTTACGTCATTTACTCATTTTTGTATACCCTAGGTTACTAGTTCACTATTAATAGGACCTTTTGACATTGTATCTCTACCTCATGACACTTTACACGTTTCTTATTGTATCTTCTACGGCACGAGTCTCTAAACCCCATGGTTGGGGGTGAGGAGCTCTGCTGTGTCTTGATGGATTAATGCAATTACTACT
>NC_029772.3:82124259-82144448 GCF_000817695.3 Arachis duranensis
TGCCTGACAACCACCTCCGTTCTACCTTAGATTGAGTAGATATCTCTTGGATTCCTTAACCGGAATCTTCGTGGTATAAGCTAGAATTGATGGCGGTATTCAAGAGAATCCGGAAGGTCTAAACCTTGTCTGTGGTATTCTGAGTAGGATTCAAGAATTGAATAACTATGACGAGCTTCAAACTCGCGATTGTGGGGCGTTAGTGACAGACGCAAAAGAATCAATGGATTCTGTGACAGAGCGCGTTGAACATTTTCACTGAGAGGATGGGAGGTAGCCATTGACAACGGTGAAACCCTACATACAGCTTGCCATGGAAGGATTCTTGCGTTCTTGAAGAAGAAGATAGTAGGAAAGCAGAGATTCAGAAGATAGAGCATCTCCAAAACCTCAACCTGTTCTCCATTACTACAAAACAAGTACTTATTTCATGTTCTTTTACTTTTTACAATCAACCCTGATAATTATTTATATCCTGACTAAGAGTTACAAGATAACCATAGCTTGCTTCAAGCCGACAATCTCCGTGGGATCGACCCTTACTCACGTAAGGTATTACTTGGACGACCCAGTGCACTTGCTGGTTAGTTGTGCGGAATTGCAAAAGTGTGATTGCAATTTCGTGCACCAGAATGCATGTTGCATTGGACCATTTGGAAGCAACGGTTGCGAACAATAATTCGAATCCATTATCAGGTAACCTCTTTCCATCCATTAAATCAGATGCAACTCTTTTGGTTTATTCTATTGTTAAGGTTGTTACACCCTATCAGGCTGACCATTATTCAATGGTATGTATCTTGGTAAATTCTTTATTTCAATTTTGTTCTAAAACACTAATTTCCATGCCATCAAAGTCACTTTATTGATTATGTTTTCATTTATCTTTAATTTATCAGCTACTATCGGTCAAATTCGCAATGAAGGCTTTTCCATCTAAGCTTGATAAGATCAAGGTTAAACAAAGTAACAGATCCTTTTGCGTGATGAAATTAAGATGGAATTTCGAGAGGCCTAACGGTGTATTAATCATGAAGGGTTGGTTTAGATATTGCAAAAAAAATAAGTTGAAGGGTGGCAGTGTTGTTAGGTTTAGTGTATCTTCTATTGATGAGACAGTAATAAGTATTGTTATTTTGTCCCATTAGTTAATTGTGATTAGAAGTTTTCTATTACAAATTTATAACTGGATTTCTGGAATGTAAAGCTTTGCTATTACAAGTTAATGCCATTATATATTATTAGCTGTGTAATGTTCTTTTTTTTAGGTTTATTTAGGCGTAACCTATATTCAATGCAATATTTCCGTTTAATAGTAGAATAATGTATTTCTAATTAGTGTTTCTCTATTTATCTCTCCTTTTTTTATGAAGATTAAAATTTCACCATTATTGAATTTTTTCCAATATTTGTTCACCATTATTAAATTTTATTTTTTTGTTTCTATAATTCTTTATCAGGATGTAATAGACATTTCATATATAACCTTAGCATGTTTGGAATGGTTATTTACTCAAATTTTACCCCTATTTTTTTTGTTATGTATATCTATATTTAGTTTGATGTCGTAGAACATGTAGTTCTAATCTATATACAAATTTTATATTTGAAAATAAAATGATTCATCATGCTTTTAATCAGTTAGAATTTTCTGATCATCATGGTGAATGTGTTCTCATGTGGTTTTTTACTTTCTATTCTCTTTTCAATAATCTATAATACGTTGTATAATACTTCAATATCTATAGATTCTTTCCCCCTTGATTTGTTCATTGTCTACAATTAAGATTTAACAATTTCTTAATTTGTTTATATAATTTACTTTTCTTTTTTGATTCCTACTTGCACTCTTTTTACAGTTTTTGTTTTCAATTATTAAGAGATTAAATTTTGTTTTATTGTTTTAGTAATTCTTAATCAGAATTTGTTAGACATTCTATGTCTATTACGGTTGAACAAGTTCATTATGGATATTTATTTTACTTTTACCCCCTTTTTTATTGTGTGTATCTATATTAATTTGATGTCACATACCATATAGTTTTTCTTTATATACGAATTTTATATTTGAAAATTAAACCAAGCATCGTGAACTTATTCAATTAAAATCTTGGTATCATCATATTGTTTTTTCATGTGGTATGTTGCTTAGTATTCGATTTTCAATAATCTTTTAGATGTTTTGTAATGCTTCAATCTTATGTTTAATTTTTCCACTATTTCAACTAGATTGCAGGTTTTGTTTTGAGATTGAAATAAATGAAACGAGTCTTAAGATTGTTATAATTTTATTGTTATTATTATGGTTACAATCTTTATCAAATTGAATAAAACTCTAATACATATGCTATCTGGATCTTTTTTTAAGGCACAACAATCAACAATTAATCCTTTAACATCCACTTTGTATAAAACTGAACAGAAGTATTTTTAGAATTATATGTATTGTCCTCAAAAGTAGTTAATAGCACATTTATTAATAGCAGATTTATCTGTAAGCACATTCATTCTCTATTTTAAAAGTAATACCCATACCTGATTATAATTATAAAGGTTATTATAAGGGTTATAATAAAAAAGTTATTTCTTTTACATGATCACATAAATCACATATCACATAAATGAGGCAAATTATATAGTGTAGATAGTATATTGGCATCTACATGTATAGATATGTGATGGCAGCCTATGGTTACAACAAGTGGCTTAGAAAAAAGACATGATGTGAAGTGCGCCAGAAACGTTGCAGAAAAAGTTCAATGAAATCACGTGAGGAGGCTGCTAATTTGGTTTGATAATGAAATGTTATGGTGAGTTATTAAGTTTGGTTGATTACGGGCCAATCCTTGGCCTTCTTTTCGTGTTTGGACAAAAACTTGGTTTTGTATTAAAGGCAAAAAAATATAGCACATTAACATTATTTCTACTCAATACCCAACAAACCCAAAAATCACTGCAACTATGATTACTCACAGAAAAAAAATAAAAAAGAACATCAGTGCACTACTACGTAATTGAATTTGCATGTGTTATATAAAATAATTTATAGTTAATTTTAGTAATATTAATTTAATGAATCATTTTAAATCAAAATAAAAATTCTATAATAGTAAATCAAATAATAAAATTTGATTTGTTTTATATTTATTTAGATATCTAAAAAGACCGAAATATGTAATACTTCCAAAAAGAAAATGATTCTTCTCTTATAGAATTGTAAATTATGTATTTTATTAAATATTATGTGAACACATTATTATACACATAGTATAAGTGAAAGAAAAAAACAAAGACATAATGGTGAATAAATACTAAAATATTATCTGAACATACTATTATTAAGATATAATATAAATAAAAAATTATATATATATGAATAAATACTAAATGTGTACGCTTAAAACATTATCTTGATGAAATTGCTTATATTATTTAAATTACGAATATTAATTATTTTTTTATGAAATTTTAATTTATAAATAAATTATTTAAAAATATCTATACATTATACCCAAGAAAAAATTTAAAGACCAAAAAGTTATTAAAAACTTGTTATAAAAAAAATATTTATTGCTATCAATTGTTAACATAGACAAAAAATTGTAATGATAGACTAATAATTACAGTATCTATGTTTGCACCTTGAAATTGGTATTATAACATATGCTCGAATGGAGAAGTTTGGATATAGAAGAATAAAGAATCTTTTTAGGCATACTTCAAATTAAAAGGTATATTTATACAAAATTTTGATGATATATTTAATAGAAGCTAATTTTGATGTGCGTAAAGTTGTTTTATATGTGCGTTTAATTACGTAATGCTACAGGAAAAAAATAACTAATTTTTAAAGTGATCACATGAATGTCATCTAAAAGAACGGATGTGATTGTACGACTGTGTAAAATATTTTGCAATGTCAATGCATGAAAATTAAACTCATGTTTAACAACAAAAATATACGAAAAATAGAAATCACAGGCATTACATTTTGGAAAACCACTTTAAGGAAAACAAAACCCAATGGGTTCATCATCAACTGGCTTGAGTGGCTAAGACTAATAACAAGCTGATAAATCCGTAATTCTATGATGATTTTTTATTTGAAAAGAGGGAATTTCGACAACTTATGTTGCACTTATTCATTGAAATTGCATGCTTTTGTGAATTTTCTTCTAATTGTGGTTAATTTTTAAAGAAAAATACTTTTTATACTTAAAATTACCAAATTTAATTCACTTTTATTTCATTCGATAGCTTGATATGTTTCTTTAAGTGATATAAGTTTTAGAAGGTAATGATGACTTAGAAAGCTAGAGAAAAAACATGCAAAAGTGGATGATTCATGACGAAATGAAGACTGTAAATTCTCCAAGTGGTGCATACGCATCATCATCAATTCGTGCGTACGCACCATAGGCGCATACGCATGACTCCTGGCACGTGACTCGCTTAAATGAACATGTGGCTAGCGATTTCAATCTCATTTTTGGTCCGGTCGAAATCATTTATGAAGCATTTGAAGTACGGATGAAAGGGGGTTTGATCCTGTTTTAGGGTTTTTTTAGGGTGTGTTAATTTAACTTCCCTCTAATTTTAGTTTTTGATCCCATTTTAGTTGAGTACTGTTTATATTATCTTCTTCTACTATCTGAGGTTTCCAGATTTTTATTGTTAGTTTATTGTTTTTTTTTTACTATTTTTAGTTTAGGAACACGTGTTGAGTTTCCATTTTTCTTTAATATAATTTGAGGTTTTTTATGTTTATTGTTGTTCATTTGAGTTGTTATTATTGCTTTCCTATCTTAGTTGGTTGTAAGTTTTATTTTTTTTGTTCATTTTAGAGACTTGTCTTGGTTAGTTGTTGTTAGGTTTTGGCACCGTTGTTAGGAAGTTGCAATGTTTATATATTGATTCAACTGGGTCAAGGCGACTCTCAAAACAGTTTGCATTCTGTTGTCATGGAAGGTCACTGAATGGGTTTCGTTAAACTCAGTAGAAGGCTCCGATAAGGAAATCCCCTCTTTCTATACCTTTTTCCCACTTGCCCAGAGGAGAGAACATAATGACATGTTTTAAAGCTTGAAATCAAATGCTAGATGTTGCTCCAACAGCCATCTATTGTTCGCTAATATGGATTATTGATCCCATTAAAGACGGTAAAACAGATGAAACGCTGATGAAAATGATAAGCAGTCTGTTGGGCAAATGTGTTTAAGAATATTAAAGTGCAAAACAGTGTCTAGAACGCTATTTTTTATCTGTGTTTGGTAACTAATTCTGTTGAGCTGTGATTTTTAATCCTAATCTCTCTGTTCTAACCCAAATGTGAATTGTGATTCTCTATCCCAAACGTGCATTCTCCTAAAGCAAGAAGTATTTAGCAATCGTTTCTTTTCACCTAAGTTTCCTTACGTTTGACGTTCACCTTGTTGTTAACATGCTTACAAATATTAATACATGTAAATACATTTCATAAAATAGTTTACTCCTATCTAGTTTGTTTTCATTTTAGTTTTGAAGTCACTCATTCTTAGATTAATGATATTTTTATTTAGGGATAATTATAACCTCAGCTATTTTTTCTTTTCTTAATTGTATAATTTGTTTTACGATTATTTTTGAAAAAATACTTGTAGTATATAGTAGTATAATGGATATAAATTACTTAATAAATTATTAAAAATTAAAAACAGTAGTTATTTTAATATTAAAAGAAAATAAAGGCAAACATGATAGAGTGAAATTAACAAAATACTTATTGTTCGTGTACTATATAATTTTAGAATAGTTAGATATTCTTAAAATATTAGTTAAAATATGTATTTTAAATTTTAATTTTAAACTTTTGAGTTTTTTTATTTTTTATTTATATAGGAACGGGTGAACCGGTTCAACCAATGACTTGGTGGTTGGACCAGAGACCCAGCAACCTAGTAACCCAACGGATTCGAACAACGGTTCGGTTCTAAAACTGTGGTTATTTTAATTCATTAAAAAAATATTAACTTGATATTATAACAGTGAATAATAATTATGTGCTAAAATAGAGTACTAAACAAAATATTATATAAAAATTATAATAAAAAGGTATAAAAAAAGAATAAATATATTTTTGATAAGCTAACATTATTATTTAATAACAAATTTTTTAGAGTTATCCATGATGACGTGAAAATATTAAACATTTGATATTTTTATTATAAAATTGTTAAAACATAAAATTTAGATGAGTTATGCAAAACAATTTTACTTCTAAAAATATCTAAAATAAACAATAAACTATAAATATAAAATTAATTAAAATAATAAACTGTATTTTTTATTAGAAAATTGTTACAATGTAAATTATTTATTATTTTAATTACGTTATTATTATTATTATTATTATTATTATTATTATTGGGAGGTTTGGTGTTATCTACAATGATACATGCAATATTAATAGTAGTTCTAGTAGTGGGGATTAGGGTGGGTTGTCGAAGAGTCAATGAAGAGCTTTCCAATGGCACGTATCACGGTGAAAGATAAAATGAACCGGTTAATAGTAATGATGTGTGTGTACAGTGAACAATATATTTATTTTGAGATTGAGTTGTGTTGGAAATGTAATCTACTTCAGATTATGATTACCTAGCTAATAGATGGAAGGGAGGTTTTTTATTTTTTTTTGTTAACGTAGCAAAAAAGTAACATCTTATTATTATGTCTTTTGAATCATTTTTTTATTCATTTATATTGGTTTTCTATTAAGAAAAAAAAGAATATGGGGAAAAATAAGCAAATATCCTATTTTCCTCTTCAATTGAATAGTAGTTGCATCATGTATCCAAAAGACATTAGAAATTACATGATTTATTCACTGTTTGGTATTTTTTGTATGACTTTACATCATAAAATAATAGCCAAATGTTTACACTGTGCTTGGTTGAGAATACTAGAGACAAGTAATGTTTATTGAAAAAAGGAAAGGAAAAAAATGAATGGAAAGAATTATATATTACTATAACATAGGTTCACATTTAATTATTATATGTTCTAGGCCGATAATATAAATTAAATATAGCACGATGCGTTTTTAATGAAATGCAAGGAAAAATAAAGACTTTGACATATTCATAATTTGTTGTGCGATAACGATATATTATACTGTCGTTATTATTTGGAATGAGTTTTGTATTGTTATGATTTGGATGTCCATAGGCAGGTGAACTTTTGTTTTTTTTTTAATTCTGATTACCTTTTTGTTATTTAACTATTACACAATTATACAAATATAAAAACACTTCTCTATTTTATTTTATTTCTATTACCTCAACCTTATTTACTTATTTTACAAAATATATCAATTAGTTTATGGTGAATGTGGAGTAACACTCACGTAGATTTTGGTTGGGCCGGTGGGAGGGGGTGTTAATGGATATATTCATTTGTTTGGATCAATAACAAAAAAATTAATTCTAATTGTTAATTATATTTTAAGCAGATAAATCATTGCATTTGTTATCAGCTATCAATCAAGGGATGACAATTTCTGAATTCAGACTTGGTAAAAACAATATGTAAGTCACCACTTGTCACTTAAAAATTATGCCATGTTATTTCTATAGGTATAGATACTTTTATTAATCTATACCGTATCATTCGAATAATTATTGGACAGGTATAATAGAAAGTAAATGTATGTAGTTTTTTTTCCCAAACATAGAAACTGAAAATGCATAGTCAAAGATAGCATTCAAAGATCAACTGAAAATAAGAAAACAAGAGCATAATACAGCTATATTCAAATTTCAATCTGAGTAAGGTTAGCAAAATCTGAGTAGCAGTTGTAACAATCCCAGTTTTTGACTACGCGAGATCTTTTCTGAAAGTACGGATTTTTTCGAAAGATCAGTAAGGGGAAAACCTTTGATAAATCATCAAGTATTTTAATCCTTATTATCATTATGTCATCTTTAAGCTAGAACCTTTTCTGAGGCAAGCTCGATAACACAGTCACGAAGAACCTAGTTTTTGAACCGTATCGGTTAGGAGTTTTGATTCTGTTTTTCGTAAATAGTCTCAGTTTAATGAACCAGACTTGATTCATGAGAGAAGAGAGATAATAGGATAATATTATCATTATATTAATATTAGAAGCTTCTTGAATGATATTATAAGGTTACCTGGTCAGTTTTAGTTAAAAACAGAAGATTGGTTTAACCGGGTTCACAGTTTACTGGTGTAGCTTAGCACCAGTACACTCTGATGACTTTAGCAATGCTAAGGCCTCATTATACATGTTTTACTCTCATAATAAATATGTTACTAGTGTCATTTATGCTAGTAGCTCAGAAAATAATTTTTAGAGATGTTTTTACAAGTGTTCCGATACATCTAGTTTTAGTAGTTATACACCTAAGATATTTTAATATTATTTTAACCCACCTCCAAGCCAACCAATCACAACTCTCCTTACACCCCCAAAGCACTCCTAGGCGGGTGATTTACTCCTTATGGTCAAAATTTCCAAGAGAGAAAAAGAGAGAAAAGTTCTTAGTTCCAAATCTTCAAAACTTGATTTCTGCTGAACTAAAACTCAAATCAAAATTCCAATCCGACCATAATGATCCTCTCTTATTTCTCTACATGATCATATGACTTATCAAGGCTGGAATCAAGGTGAGTTGGCTGCACCATCTCCCTTTTGATTCGGTTTCAAGGAAACATGCTTAAACATGTGTTTTCTTGATGTTCTTCCGTAGGAATCATGCTTAACTTGACTTAAGGGCCAAGAAACATTCATTTCCAGCAAGTCTAAGGTTGTAAATATCTTCCTAACATGCTGAGTAAGATTTGATTAGTTGAGGATTTTTGGATTTAAAGTTGTTCTTGATGTGATTTAGGAGGAAAAAGTGCTTAAGGACCACCTGAAAGTCTAACCGAATCAGGAGCAGCAAAACCAGGTAGTGTGTGATGAAATTAATCTTGATTATTTGTGTTTGAGTTGTGTTAATGTTTTATGGTTTGGCTGTGCTAAAAATTGGTTGCATTTATGATAGATTCTTGGTGAAAATTTGGTGAAATTTTGATGAAATTTGATGAAATTCAAGCATTGAGTTTGTGTTCTTGGAGCAGCTGGAAAACAAAACCCTAGAGCTTAAATTGAGGTTCAATTTGTGTTAAAATCATGTAGAAATGATGGGATTTTAGTGGCTGGGAATTTATTATGAATTATGGTAAAAATCGGTTGCCAAAAGACTAAAAAACGGGTAAAAATAGAGAAAGAATATGAAGAATTTATGAAGAACACGAAGAACACCTTGAGTGTGATGAAGAACATTGAAGAACACCTTTTAGATCTTAAAAAGGGCAAGGTTGTAATTATTTTGGTGTTTGAGGGGTTATTTGGTAATTTCTGAAAGTTAAGGTGGTTAAAGTAGAAATATTAAAAGTTAAGGGTGGTAAAAAGTGAATTTTAAAGGTTAAAAGTTAAAGAGGGATAATTTTCGAAAATTTAATGATAAAATAATAAGTAATAATAAAATATTAAATAATAATATTTAATTAAAAATAATATTTTAATAAAAATAATAAAATAATGCGAAAAAAGGCAGTTTTCTGTAAAAGATTTAGAAAGACAACTTTAAGCTCAGAATCTCATAATTACCTTCATAAAACACTTAGGGAGTGGTAAGAACATATTAGTGAGGGAAAGATAAAAGAAAGATAAAAAGTTAAAGAAAAGATAAAAACCAAAGAAAAGTCTGTAAAGTTTTAATGACAGAAAAACAGACAGAGATTAGTGAACGAACTAGGGCAACATAGTTAGTCCTTGAGTTGCGACTAGGGTTAGGTATTATATGAAAAATTAAACTTTTTCAGTATAGACTTAATGAACCTATACTTGGGACATGCTAACTATTCATACCGAAATTTACATAAGTTTTAAATACATACGTTAAATAGAGAAATCAGAACATAGTAGAAAAACATAGAGAACAAAGTAATCAGCATATAGTAAAGAGATAAAGAGAAGAAGAGTAACATAGAGAAAAGTAAAGAGATACAGAGAACAGAGTAACCAGAGCAGAAATGCAATCGACACATGAGCTCATGGCCTGTACTAGGGCTAGAAATGCATCATTCTTGTCTGCGCATCATTCTTGGTTGCCTTCCTTTTTATGTGTGATCTATTTCTTTCTGTTTGTCTGCTTGTGTGATATACCTGTGCTTTATTTTCTTGTATTCTACTATTTGTGTTCTGCTTTCTACTTTCTCTATTATCTCTATCTATCTTTATCTTTTGTTTACTACTTCGCTATACCCTATTACTCATCTGTTAATCGACACCGTGTAAACGAACGTAACTAATAACCCCGACACTACTAAAAACTCTCCAGTTCTTACCCCCCTTCTCTCCCTTCTTCCCCTTCAGATGGAAACGGCTGTGATATTCTATGAAGACGAAGACCTATACATTTACGAGGATCCAGTGTACTATGGTTACTACATTCTGAGTGTGGAATCTCGTATGAGATATTACGCGTTACGAAACCGTCCTTTCCAACATCCTCTGTCTAGCCTGCATTTTGACCCCGATGCTCCCTACGACTTTCCCTTATCCTAGCTACATGCTAACGTACATGGACATCCTTTTCCCGATAATCACGGACACCCTATACCAGCTCAACCCTTGAACGAGGCGGCACCTGAGCCTATCATTCCGGATGAACCTAAGTTAGCTGGTGACTACTGACATGGCAGAAATTGGCAGATTAAGAAATTATTAATAGAAATGCGTTGCAAGTACAGTCCTTAACCAACCAAAAATCCGCTTATCAATTTAGAAGGGTTGTCACAAAATTTAAATTAAAATACTGGGAGTATGAGTCCGAGGTCGTCTCCCAACCAGTTGCAGAGAGATGTGCTATTTTATTAATCAGGTGTTTTCAAAAATGGTTGAGTTGAATAACAGGAAACTAAAATAGAGAATTTAATTAATTCTAAATAAAAGCCTTGACTGGGAGTAGATTAGTTGGAAGCCCTATTCTTGTTGAAGTACTCTCAAGATGAATTGATAATTGAAGATTGCTCTGTTTAGTTACCCCTTACTAGGTAAGGGAGAGTCAAACAAGTTGGATTGCTGTTTCTATTCACAAGTCCCAATCCGCCATTGAAAAAGATTTGTGTCAGTGACTAGAGGGCATTCCAACAACGAGCTCAATTACAATTTCTTCTTTAAGTACCCCAACTCAAGGGTTCCTTTCAATCAACTCCCCATCAAGTAAGAGAACTACTCGCTCATTGTGAATGTAGAACTCATAACATAGGAAAGGGAATTAAAAAGAGACATGATAGATAATAATGAAAAGGATTGATTAAAAATAAAAATAGTCTATATTAATAACTTGTAAAAATAAGCCAAAGTAAACTCTAAGGGGATTAAGAACATGGAAGAATAAGTGAAAAGCAAATAGCAAAGTATAATGACTAGTACCGGAGGTGGCCTCTTCTCTAAAGCTAAAAAGCAAAGTCTTCCAAAAATCCTAATTATAAAATGTCAAGTGATTGAAAAACCTAGGGGACGAGTAAATCCAGATCTAAAACTAAAAATTATGCAGAATGAATTGTTGTTCCTCATTTCTGCATGTTCCCTGATTCTAATCTGTAATTCCTGGCCGAAAACTGGGTTAAAATCCGGCCCAAAAACTCTGCCAGCAACTTCTGAAATTCTGCAGATCGCGCACGTCACGCGGACGCGTCATTCACGCGGACGTGTCATTCGGCGTTTTGCTTTCCCATGCGGGCGCGTCGTCCATGCCTCCGCGTCGCTTCTGGTTTTCCAATCCGTGCGTCCGCATCACTCATGCGTACACGTCACTTCTCGCTGGTCATCTCCTCAATTTCTTGTATTCCTTCCATTTTTACAAGCTTCCTTCCCAATCTCTCACTCATTCATGCCCTAGAAAGCCTGAAACACTTAACACACAGATCACGGCATCGAATAGAATAAAGGGGGATTAAAATACCTACTTAAAGGTCTCCAGGAAGTAAGCTTTCAATCATGTAATAATTTTAGGAAGGAAATATAAATGCATGCTAATTATATGAATAAGTGGGTAAAGACCATGATAAAACCACACAATTAAACACATTGTAAACCATAAAATAGTGGTTTATCAACCTCCCCACACTTAAACATTAGCATATCCTCATGCTTAGTTGAAGGAGATAGAATAAATGAGTAGGAACATGTAAAACTCATGCAATGCAATGCAACCTATACATGTGAATGCAACTATATGATTCTTACCCACTTGATCAAGAATAAATAAGCTCTTCAAACCATTACAAATCAAGTTCCACTAATTCAATTCTCATTCAGTAAGAACAGATAAAAATGCAAGAAGGTAGCTCATGAAAGCGGGGAACATAGAATTTCAAGCATTGAACCCTCACTGATGATGTTTTTATACTCTAATCTCTCCAGTGTATAGGGTAATCACTCTATCCTTCTCTAATCATGCTCCCTAAATTTTGTTCTTTTCCTAATCAATCAATAACATTTAATATACCAATGCAACATCATGAGGTCTTTTCAAGGTTGTAATGGGGCCAAGGTAAAGGTAAGGATACATATATGGTTAAGTGAGCTTATAAATTGAATCTTTAATTAACTCAAACTCTAACATAACATATGTATTTTATATAACTATGGAATTCGTACCTAGCTACCCAGAATTCTCTTTCACATCCATACTCATGTATCAACTGTTTATTTTAATTTTATCCTACATGCATTGATCTTTGGATTCTCAGCATTGGGGTAATTTTTTATCCCCTTATTTATTTATTGAAATTTTTTTTCACATAACATAAAAATAAACATAGCTAATCAATGCACATAGATTTTTTTGATTCTTATAGTTTCACATGAGTAGGTGTCCAAATTCCCATTATATTATCATGATACACTTCCTTATTATCCTTTGTCCCCACAATTTCCCATACTTAATTAGTACACATAATTCTATCTTAAGCTAATCAAAGATTCAAATAGGGGTATACAATTATTTTTCCGCTTAAGGCTAGTAATGTGGTAAATTATAGAACAAATGGGATTTAAAGGCTTAAAGTGGCTAACAAAGGTAATTGAAAGGATAGGCTTAATTTGGATAAGTGAACTAAACAATTAATGGCCTCAATCATATGCAGCATATAAATATACCAAACATTGGACATATAGGATAGAACAAAATATAGATTACAATCATAGAGAAGTAAACACACAAGAATAAAACAAATATGGTTAAATAATGTAACCATGCATAAAGGCTCAATTCTCACAGGTTGTGTGTTCTTTAGCTTTAAAAATCATGTTCCAAATACAACTTCAAGCAAATTTAACATAAGAGTTTTAATTAAAATTAGTGAAATTTTGTTCCAAAGATAGAGTTTTAGAAGAAACTTATTGTCTTTTCAATCAAGTAGAACATGCATGCAACTAATCTACTACTATGTAATTTATCCTATTCTAAAAGAAAGAAAAAACTAACTAACTATCCTAATTTATTGGTGTTTAGGGAAGAAGAATTACCTCCGGAAGTCAGGTACTGACCGACCTCCCCACACTTAAGGATTTGCACTGTCCTCGGTGCCATCTGTCAGGAACAATGGTGGGCTGGTGGCAGTGTCTCCACAGTCGGAGCCGGCATGGCTCCCTGTGCTGGTGAAGGAAGTGGAGTCCGGAGTGCCTGGACCGTCATCGGGTCGGTGATTGCCTGTAAGTAGCTCCTTAAGGTGTTTGAAACAGCGGTGGTTGCGACACTCTCGGAGCTTTGCTTTCTTTTCTTGTTGGTCCAATCACTTCAGTATTTGGTGCAGCAGCTGACTAGTAGATAGTGGAGGAGCTGCAGCATCCTCTGTGGACTGGCTGGTAGTGGCAAGTTATGGCCTGAGATATCTCCCATTAGGGATATACTGATCATCCCGTGGAAGAATGGCTTTGGTGTCTCCAGCTCTGTTGGATACTCCGGCTGCTGAGATAAGATCAGAGACCAATACGGGGAAAGGTAGGTTGCCCATGATCTGCACATGTTCCATAGCATTCCGGATATGTCTTGGTAAATTAAGAGGCTGGTCTGTGAGGATGCACCATAGTAGAACGGCCATGTCTGCGGTGAAGGAGGACTCATGAGTACTCAGAAAGACGTAATGGGACATAATCTGTAGCCATACGTGAGCCTCTAAGGTAAGTACGGAAGCCGAGATTCCCTTAGGACGGGAACGATGGTATCCGAAGATCCATTTGCTTTCAGGTTGAGCGATAACTCTGAGAACAGCATCCCAGTCAAAGGTGTATGCCTGGCGCTTGATTACGGCTTTCTGAAAAACGTCCAATCCTTTTGGAGCAGGGGGGAGATCTAAGGCTTGCTGAATAGCCTCTTCTGTAATGGGGACTTACTTCTGGTGTAAATAAACAGACTGCAGAGTCGGCAGGTAGAAGTTGGAGTAGAACTCAACAACCCAAGAAAGATTAACCTATCGTGGCTATCTCTATAAGAATCCCCAATGTCTTTGTGCAATTTGTGGCTCAACAAATTCAGTAATACGAGGTGGAAGGATAAGAAGGTGTTCATTGTTGTAATTTCGAGCAGTGTACTTGGCTGGGAAGGCTCTCTCATTTTCATCAACCTTGATAATCCTTTTAATTCTTTTTGTTGAGGGCTTGACTGCAGTTGAAGAAGGATCTGCCACTAATGCTCTCTTCGTTCCTTTCCTTGTTGTGGGTTTAGGGGTAGCTTTCTCTTTGCTTTTCTTAGTGGCCATTCTAAAAAAGGGAAGAGAAAGTAAGTTAAATCCAAAGCGATAAAGCAAGGAAGGGGATTGAGTGAGTGATAATCAGTGCACGGTAAAGATGAATGAAATAAACACATGGTCATGACAACATGTGAAAAGATCAAGAAAGGGAATAGAATAAGTGCACAATAGGGAAGTAGATGCAAGATGTTTATTGGCATGCCGGCAAGGGCATGAGTAGCATAAACCAAGCATCACTTCGTAACAAACTATCACGTTTGTATTGGCAATTAAATTTGATTAATAAAATAGTAAAGGGAATTTGTGAAAAGCATGCATTGAATAGTAGAATATGATAATGTAGAAAAGTGCATAATGTCATACGTGATTTTTTACAAACACATAGCATGCATGGTAAATAATCCAATGAAAATAATAAATTGAACATGCAAGCAACCCCTTTAAAAATATAATTGCCAAATAATTAAGAAACAATCCACAATGACCAAATAAGTTTCCAACCCCAATAAAAAGGAAAAAGAAAAAGAAAACATATGCAATGAAAGTAAAAAGAAAGAGAAAGGAAGAAGAAAACATAAATAAGGAAGGAGAATAGAAAAGTAAAGAGGGAAGAAGAAAAGAAAACCTTGATAATGGTGGTGAGAGAGAGAAAGAGTAGAAGGTGAGAATGAGGGAAGAAGGAAGAAGGGGGGAGAAAGAAAGGGAGGAAAAAGAAAAAGTAGGATTGGGGGAAGAGAAAGATAAGATATTTGGCAATTTAGGATAAGCTGTGCGGCGCAAGTGACGCGGACGCGTGAGTGACGCGTTCGCACGAATGCGCGTTAATTGAATCGACGCAGACGTCTGTTCAAATTTTTATTTTTGCCAAATTTTGGGCGACGCGAACGCGTGGGTCATGCGCTCGCATGAGTGGCCAGTAGAGGGATATGACACGGACGCGCAAGCCATGCGTCCGCGTGGAAAGAATTTGTGCGTTCAGCACCGATCCAGCACCACTCTAGCACAACTTTCGGTTGTGCACCCATGTTACGTCAAATTTCAGGGCACGCGGCCGGGTGAGTGACGCGGACGCGTGGGAGGCCAGTTTTTGCACTTGACACGGACGCGTCAACGACGCGGTCGCGTGGAATGATTTGTGCCAAAGGCATGCCTCCAGCCACGCTCTCGCGTGACTCTCTGTTCAATTTCCCTTTCTTCAAAACGCTCTAGTGACACGGACGCGTCGCATGCGTGCTTTTTTTTATTTTTTTATTTTTTTTATTTATTTTTTTAGCATATAAATGCAGATGCATGAAATGTACTAAGAAAGAGAAAATTTATTGAATGTGAAAATAAAAACAAAGAAAGGAACGATCATACCATGGTGGGTTGTCTCCCACCTAGCACTTTGCTTTAACGTCCGTAAGTTGGACGCTCCACTAGCTCAGTCTTTGGCTATGTGGGGATCTTCCAAGAGGAAGATCTCAAGCTCATTGTTTTTCTACATCTTCTCGCCATGGTACAGCTTTAAGCGATGTCCATTAACCTTGATAAGTTCAGAGCTGGAAGGGTGACTAAGGTGATAAACTCCGTACGGTTCGGCTTTCTCTACTCTGTATGGACCTTCCCATCTTGATCTCAACTTGCCTGGCACGAGCCTCAGTCGAGATTTGTAAAGGAGGACTAAGTCTCCAGGTTGGAATTCTTTCCTCTTGATGTGCTGATCATGTATAGCCTTTATCTTCTCCTTGTATAGTCTTGAGTTCTCATAAGCCTCTAGGCGAAGGCTTTCCAGTTCTAGTAGTTGTAACTTCCATTCAGCTCCGGCTCTCTCGGTTCCCATGTTGCACTCCTTTACTGCCCAAAAAGCTCTGTGCTCTATTTCAACTAAAAGATGACAAGCTTTTCCGTAAACTAAGCGAAAAGGGCTCATCCCAATGGGTGTCTTGTACGCTGTTCTGTATGCCCAGAGTGCATCCTATAGTCTGGTGCTCCAGTCTATTCTATGAGGTTTGACTATCTTCTGCAAGATACGCTTTATCTCTCTGTTTGACACCTCGGCTTGCCCATTAGTCTGAGGATGATAGGCAGTCACAACTTTATGAATGATCCCATGCTTCTTCAGTAATCCTGCTAGTCTCCTGTTACAGAAACGGGTGCCTTGATCGCTCACGATTGCTCGTGGTGATCCAAAGTGACAAATAATGTGGTTTCTCACAAAGAAAACAACGGTGTTAGCATCATCAGTACGGGTAGGAATTGCTTCCACCCATTTAGAAACATAATCTACAGCTAACAGTATATAGAGGTGACCATTAGAATTTGGAAATGGACCCATAAAGTCAATGTCGCAAACATCAAAAATTTCACAGAAAAGCATAATTTGTTGAGGCATTTCATCCCTCTGGGATATATTACCAAATTTTTGGCATGGGGGACAAGATTTACAAAATTCAGCAGCATCTTTAAAAAGGGTGGGCCACCAGAATCCACAGTCTAAGATTTTTCTGGCTGTTCTTTGAGGGCCAAAATGTCCTCCACTCTCAGATGAGTGACAGGTCTCTAAAATGGATTGGAATTCTGATTGAGGCACACACCTTCTAATTATCTGGTCAGCGCCACATCTCCACAAATATGGGTCATCCCAAATATAATATTTAGACTCGCTTTTCAGCTTGTCTTTTTGGTGTTTAGTAAAGTGTGGAGGAAAAGTACGGCTAACTAGATAATTAGCTACAGGTGCATACCAAGGGATTACCTCAGATACTGCTTGTAGGTTATTGGTGCACGAAATTGCAATCACACTTTTGCAATTCCGCACAACTAACCAGCAAGTGCACTGGGTCGTCTAAGTAATACCTTACGTGAGTAAGGGTCGATCCCACGGAGATTGTCGGCTTGAAGCAAGCTATGGTTATCTTGTAACTCTTAGTCACGATATAAATAATTATCAGGGTTGATTGTAAAAAGTAAAAGAACATGAAATAAGTACTTGTTTTGCAGTAATGGAGAACAGGTTAGATTTTGGAGATGCTCTATCTTCTGAATCTCAGGGTTTCACCGTTGTCAGTGGCTACCTCCCATCCTCTCAGTGAAAATGTTCAACGCACCCTGTCACGGCACGGCTATTGATCTGTCGGTTCTCAATCAGGTTGGAATAGAATCCAGTGATTCTTTTGCATCTGTCACTAACGCCCAGCCTTCAGGAGTTTGAAGCTCGTCACAGTCATTCAATCCTTGGATCCTACTCAGAATACTACAGACAAGGTTTAGACCTTCCGGATTCTCTTGAATGCCGCCATCAATTCTAGCTTATACCACAAAGATTCTGATTAAGGAACCCAAGAGATATCTACTCACTCTAAGGTAGAACGGAGGTGGTTGTCAGGCACACGTTCATAGGTGAGAATGATGATGAGTGTCACGGATCATCACATTCATCAGGTTTAGGAACAAGTGATATCTTAGAATAAAAGCAAGCGTGATTGAATGAAAAACAGTAGTAATTGCATTAATCCATCAAGACACAGCAGAGCTCCTCACCCCCAACCATGGGGTTTAGAGACTCATGCTGTAGAAGATACAATGAGAAACATGTAAAATGTCATTTGGTAGGTATACAATATCAAAAGGTCCTATTAATAGTGAACTAGTAACCTAGGGTATACAGAAATGAGTAAATGACGTAAAAATCCACTTCTGGGGTCCACTTGGTGTGTGCTTGGGCTGAGCATTGAAGCTTTCATGTGTAGAAACTTTTTCTGGAGTTAAACGCCAGCTTTTATGCCAGTTTGGGCGTTTAACTCCAATTTTTGTGCCAGTTCCGGCGTTAAATGCCGGAAATTCTGAAGCTGATTTGCAACGCCGGTTTGGGCCATCAAATCTCGGGCAAAGTATGGACTATTATACATTTCTGGAAAGCCCAGGATGTCTACTTTCCAACACAATTAAGAGCACGCCAATTGGGCTTCTGTAGCTCCAGAAAATCCACTTCGAGTGCAGGGAGATCAGAATCCAACAGCATCTGCAGTCCTTTTCAGCCTCTGAATCAGATTTTTGTTCAGGTCCCTCAATTTCAGCCAGAAAATACCTGAAATCACAGAAAAACACACAAACTCATAGTAAAGCCCAGAAAAGTGAATTTTAACTAAAAACTAATAAAAATATACTAAAAACTAACTAGATCATACTAAAAACATACTAAAAACAATGCCAAAAAGCGTATAAATTATCCGCTCATCACAACACCAAACTTAAATTGTTGCTTGTCCCCAAGCAACTGAAAATCAAAATAGGATAAAAAGAAGAGAATATACTATAGACTCCAAAATATCAAAGAAACTTAGCTCCAATTAGATGAGCGGGACTAGTAGCTTTTTGCTTCTGAACAGTTTTGGCATCTCACTTTATTCTTTGAAGTTTAGAATGATTGGCATCTATAGAAACTCAGAACTCAGATAGTGTTATTGATTCTCCTAGTTAAGTATGATGATTCTTGAACATAGCTACTTTATGAGTCTTGACTGTGGCCCAAAGCACTCTGTCTTCCAGTATTACCACCAGATACATATATGCCACAGACACATACTTGGGTGAACCTTTTTAGATTGTGACTCAGCTTTGCTAAAGTCCCCAATTAGAGGTGTCCAGGGTTCTTAAGCACACTCTTTTTGCCTTGGATCACAACTTTATTATTATATTTTTTTTCTCTTTTTTTTCATTTTTTTATATTCACTGCTTTTTCTTGCTTCAAGAATCAAATTGATGATTTTTCAGATCCTCAATAACATTTCTCCTTTTCCATCATTCTTTCAAGAGCCAACAATTTTAACATTCTTAAAACAACAAATTCAAAAGACATATGCACTGTTCAAGCATTCATTCATAAGTCAAAGTATTGCCACCACATCAAAATAATTAACCTGCTATAAAATTGGTATTTGACCCTTCAAGGGAGAGCTTTTGGCGCTTCAACTCCTGTAGCTCACGCCCCTGCTTCTCTTGTTCCTTCAGCAATTTACAGAGCATGCAGTTTTGATTCTGCTGTTCTTCCTTAATTTGTTCCATAGCTTCTTGCAGCTTGGCAACAGATGCTTCTAGACGAGTCCAGTAGTCAATTTCAGGAAGTTCAGGGAGGAACTTCTGCTCCCTCCTTTTGATAGAGTTATCTTGCATTTGTCCTTCCATTGACCTCTTGGTGATTGGGTGCTCAATTGGGATGAATTCATCTACTCGCATCCTCACCCCAGCATCTTTACATAGCAAAGAGATTAAGCTTGGGTAAGCCAGTTTGGCTTCAGTGAAGTTCTTGTTTGCAATTGTGTAAATCTCACAAGCAATTAGATGATGAATCTCCACTTCTTTTCCAGCATAATACAATGAATCATCACTGCTCTCTTGATAGT
>NC_029772.3:82144564-82147096 GCF_000817695.3 Arachis duranensis
CCCTCTTGAGTTGGTTTGGGACACCTTTTGAATTGGTCATCCACTTGGTTCCAGGGAGGCATATGTCCTCTAGAACTTGATCCAACCCTTTATCTACTCTCACCATTCTCCTATTAAAGGATTCAGGATCATCTTGTAGTTAAGGTAATTTGAAGACCTCTCTTATTTTATCCTGATGGAAGTAAATAATTCTCCCTCTGACCATGGTTCTGTAGGTATGAAAAGCGGTTCCAATCATTCTTTGCTTATCTGTCAGCCACAGATTTGAGTAGAATTCCTGAACCATATTTTTCCCAACCTTTGTCTCAGGGTTGGTTAGAACTTCCCATCCTCTGTTTCGAATTTGCTCTTGGATCTCCGGATATTCATCTTCTTTCAGATCAAATTTAACTTCCGGGATCACTGACCTAAGACCCATTATTTTGCGGTAATGGTCTGCATGTTCTTTGGTTAAGAACTTCTCTTGACTCCAAAGGTCTTTTAGAGCCTTCTCTTTCTTGCCTCTTGAATTGGTTTGTTTTCCTTTGGGAGCCATGATCTTGATGAGCCTTAGCTTAGTGATCACGGAAAAACACACCAAACTTAGAGGTTTGCTTGTCCTCAAGCAAAAGAAAGGAAAGAGGAGAGAGAGAGGAGGAGAGCAAATTCGAATGGTGGGGAAGGGGGTGTGGCCAAACATATATTTATAAGGAAGAGGGAGAGATTTCAAAAATTTTGAAGGAGAATTGAGAAGATATGGAAAGAATTTGAGAGATATTTGAGTTTTTTTTTTTGAAGAAGATTTGGAAGAGATTTGAAGAATGATTTTAATTTTGAAAATTTGAAGGTGAATGATGAAAGTTTGAAATGTGTTTATGTAGAAGATTATGGATCAAAACAGGAAAGTTTGAGAAAATTTTAAGTGGAAAGCAAAATCTCTGTCTCCCACCTTTCTGGCGTTAAATGCCCAGAATGGTATCCATTCAGGCGTTAAACGCCCAAATGTTGGCCAATTTGGGCGTTTAACGCCCAGCCAGGTACCCTGGTTGGCGTTAAACGCCAGAAACCCCTTCATCACTGGGCGTTTTGCTAAACACCCAGGATGCTACACACCTGGCGTTAAACACCTAGAATGGTGCCCATTCTGGCGTTTAACGCCCAAAATGGCACCTTTACTGGCGTTAAACGCCCAGAATGGTGCCCATTCTGGCGTTTAACGCCCAATGTACCCCTTATTGGCGTTTTTTCGCCAGCAAGCCCCTTTTCTCTGCTTTTTGCACTGAATCCTTCTGTAACTCTGTGAATTCCTTCAATTTTGATGATTGCCCTTTGAGAATATGTATCAAACTTTGATTAAACAAAACAGATAACCTGCTAATGACTGGGTTGCCTCCCAGCAAGCGCTTCTTTAATGTCTTTAGCTGGACCTTCACTGAGAATCATTCAAGCCTCAGTTTTGATCATTCTTGCTCAAAATTGCTTTCAAGATAATGCTTGATCCTCTGTCCATTAACAATGAACTTTTTGTCAGAATCAGTATCCTGAAGCTCAACATATCCATATGGTGACACTTCTGTAATCACATACGGACCCCTCCACCGGGATTTAAGTTTTCCTGGGAACAGTCTGAGCCTATAGTTGAAGAGCAGAACTTTTTGTCCTGACTCAAAGACTCTGGATGACAACTTCTTGTCATGCCACTTCTTTGCCTTTTCCTTATAAATTTTTGTATTTTCAAAGGCACTGAGTCTAAATTCATCTAGCTCATTTAGCTGGAGCAATCTTTTTCACCAACTAACTTAGCATCCAGGTTTAGGAATCTGATTGCCCAGTAGGCTTTATGTTCTAGTTCCACGGGCAGATGACAGGCCTTGCCATACACAAGTTGGTATGGAGAGGTTCCTATTGGAGTCTTGAATGCTGTTCTGTATGCCCACAGAGCATCATCCAAGCTCTTTGCCCAATCCTTTCTATGGGCAATTACAGTCCGTTCTAGGATTCTTTTTAGCTCTCTGTTAGAGACTTCAACTTGCTCATTTGTCTGTGGATGATATGGGGTTGCCATTTTGTGGCTAATTCCATATCGGACCATAGCAGAGTACAGCTGTTTATTGCAGAAATGAGTGCCCCATCATTGATTAGTACTCTGGGAACACCAAACCTGCTGAAGATGTGTTTCTGGAGGAATTTCAGCACGGTCTTAGTATCATTAGTGGGTGTAGCAATTGCTTCTACCCATTTAGATACGTAGTCCACTGCCACCAGAATGTAAGTGTTTGAGTATGATGGTGGGAACGGACCCATAAAGTCCATACCCCATACATCAAACAATTCAATCTCTAGGATCCCTTGTTGAGGCATGGCGTATCCATGAGGCAAGTTACCAGCTTTTTGGCAATTGTCACAGTTACGCACAAACTCTCGGGCGTCTCTATAGAGAGTGGGCCAGTAGAAGCCACATTGGAGGACCTTAGTGGCTGTTCGCCCACTTCCGAAATATCCCCCATACTGTGATCCATGGCAATGCCACAGGATCCTTTGTGCTTCCTCTCT
>NC_029772.3:82147610-82150207 GCF_000817695.3 Arachis duranensis
CTTTATAAACCTTCTGTAGAATCCTGCATGCCCCAGAAAGCTTCTGATTGCCTTAACATTGGCAGGTGGTGGTAATTTTTTAATTACCTCTACCTTTGCCTTATCCACCTTTATTCCCTTGCTTGAAATTTTGTGCCCAAGTACAATTCCTTCAGTCACCATAAAGTGACATTTCTCCCAGTTTAAAACCAGGTTAGTCTCTTGGTACCTTTTTAGAACAAGTGCTAGGTGGTTAAGACAGGAGCTGAATAAGTCTCCATATACTGAGAAGTCATCCATGAAAACTTCCAGGAATTTTTCCACCATATCAGAGAAGATGGATAGCATGCATCTCTGAAAAGTTGCAGGAGCATTACACAGACCAAAAGGCATTCTTTTGTAGGCAAACACGCCAGAAGGGCAAGTGAATGCTGTTTTCTCTTGGTCCTGAGGATCTACTACAATTTGGTTGTAACCTGAATAGCCATCCAAAAAGCAGTAATAATCATGACCAGCTAGTCTTTCTAGCATTTGGTCTATGAATGGTAAAGGAAAATGATCCTTTCTGGTGGCTGTATTGAGCCTTCTGTAGTCAATACACATACACCACCATGTAACTGTTCTTGTAGGAACCAGTTCATTTTTTTCATTATGAACCACTATCATGCCTCCCTTCTTGGGGACAACTTGGATAGGGCTCACCCAGGGGCTATCAGAAATAGGATAAATAATCACAGCCTCTAGTAATTTAGTGACCTCTTTCTGCACCACCTCCTTCATGGCTGGATTTAGCCGCCTTTGTGGTTGAACCACTGGTTTGGCATTATCCTCCAATACGATCTTGTTCATGCATCTTGCTGGGCTAATGCCCTTAAGATCACTTATGGACTACCCAAGAGATGTCTTGTGTGTCCTTAGCACTGCAATCAGTGCTTCCTCTTCCTATGGATTTAAAACAGAGCTTATGATCACTGGAAAAGTGTCACCCTCTCCCAGAAATGCATACTTCAGGGATGGTGGTAGTGGTTTAAGCTCAGGTTTGGGAGGCTTATCCTCTTCCTGAGGACTTTTCAAAAATTCTTTTGTTTCCTCTGGTTCCTCCTGATCAGGCTAAACATCCTTGAAGATGTCCTCTAGTTCTGATTCTAGACTTTCAGTCATATTGATCTCTTTCACCAGAGAGTCAATAATGTCAGCGCTCATGCAGTCATTTGATGTGTCTGGATGCTGCATAGCTTTGACAGCATTCAACTTGAACGCATCCTCATTGACTCTCAGGGTTACTTCCCCTTTTTGTACATCAATAAGAGTTCATCCAGTTGCTAGGAAAGGTCTTCCTAGAATGAGAGTTGCACTCTTGTACTCCTCTATTTCCAGCACTACAAAGTCAATTGGAAGGGCGAATGGCCCAACCTTGACAATCATGTCCTCAATTATGCCTGATGGATATTTAATGGAGCCATCAGCAAGTTGGAGACATATCCGGGTTGGCTTGACTTCATCAGTCAACCCAAGCTTTCTGATAGTTGACGCAGGTATTAGATTGATACTTGCTCCAAGGTCACACAGTGCTGTCTTGGTGCAAGCACCTTCTAATGTGCATGGTATCATAAAGCTTCCTGGATCTTGAAGCTTTTCTGGTAAGCTTTTCAGAATGACTGCACTGCATTCTTCAGTGAGAAAAACTTTTTCAGTTTCTCTCCAATCCTTCTTATAACTTAAGATCTCTTTCATGAACTTAGCATAAGAAGGTATTTGCTCAAGTGCCTCTGCAAATGGAATCTTTATTTCAAGAGTCCTTAGATAGTCTGCAAAGCGGGCAAATTGCTTATCCTGTTCCGCTTGGCGGAATTTCTGAGGATAAGGCATCTTGGCTTTATATTCTTCAACCTTAGTTGCTACAGGTTTATTCCTTATAGAGGTGGTTGGAGAAGCCTTTTTAGAGGGGTTACTATTAGCACTCTCAGGTGTCTGATTCCTCATTGGCGATTGAATGCCAGGATTGGGTGAGGAATGGGCATTTAACGCCAACTTTTCCCCCTTTTCTGGCGTTTGAACGCCAGAACTGGGCAAGGAATGGGCATTTAACGCCAGCTTTTCCCCCCTTTCTGGCGTTTGAACGCCAGGAGTATTCCTCTCTGGGCTCTTACTGTCCTCAGAGGGATTTTGAGCAGTGGTTTGGTTATCCTCTGTCAACTGTTCCTTTCTTGGCTTTTTGCTACTTTGAGCAGTGTTATTCAATGTTTTCCCACTCCTCAGTTGAACTGCTTGGCATTCTTCTGTTATCTGTTTAGATAACTGCAGTTTTGTTTGATTCAACTGTGATTCTATGTTCTTGTTGGCAATTTTTGTTTCTTGGAGCATCTCTTTAAATTCTGCCAACTGTTTTGTCATCAGGAGTAATTGCTGATTGAGCTCAATAATCTGTTATTGAGGATTAGGATCAGTAGCTACTGCCATAGCTTCCTCTTTTATAGAGGGCTCACTGCTAGAGTACAAATGTTGATTTCTAGCAACAGTATCTATCAGTTCTTGAGCCTCTTCAATCGTCTTCCTCGTATGAATAGATCCACCAGCTGAGTGGTCTAGAGACATCTGAGCTTTTTCTGTAAGCCCAC
>NC_029772.3:82150473-82160042 GCF_000817695.3 Arachis duranensis
GAATTGTGCCAGAAACTCAGTAGGTTCTTCCTGTGGAAGACCGGAATACTGGCAATTTTGCTGCACCATGATAATGAGTTGCGGATTTAACTCAAAGCTGCTTGCTTTAATGGGAGGTATACAGATGCTACTCCCATATGCAGCTGTAATGGGGTTAGCATATGACCTCAGAGTCCTTCTGGACTGCTCAATTCCACTTAGGTCCATGATGGAGAAAGGGAATATGATAATGATTCACAAGTAAAATAAAATATATTTTATATATATATATTTTTTCTTTTTTTTTTGAATGTAACCAAAAATAATAAAATAAAACAAATGGAAAATAAAATCAAATTTCGAGAACTAAAAGAAAATAAGATCAAAGCAAATTGAAAAGATACGATTGAAAATTATTTTGAAAAAGATTTGATTGATTTTTTTTTGAAATGAGGAAAGAGAAAAACAACAAAATGATACCAAACTTAAAATTTTTAGAAAATCAAACACAAATTTTTGAAAATTTTAAAGGAAAATACAAAGAAGATACCAAACTTAGAATTTTTAAGGATCAAGAAAGGACTAAGAACATGCAAATTCGAAAAATTAAAAGAAAGCAAAGACATGCGGTTGACACCAAACTTAAAATATGAAACTAAACTCAAATAAAAGACTCTAAACCAACAAAAATAAAACAGTCCTAATCTAAGCAACAAGATAAACCGTCAGTTGTCCAAACTCGAACAATCCCCGGCAACGGCGCCAAAAACTTGGTGCACGAAATTGCAATCACACTTTTGTAATTCCGCACAACTAACCAGCAAGTGCACTGGGTCGTCTAAGTAATACCTTACGTGAGTAAGGGTCGATCCCACGGAGATTGTCGGCTTGAAGCAAGCTATGGTTATCTTGTAACTCTTAGTCAGGATCTAAATAATTATCAGGGTTGATTGTAAAAAGTAAAAGAACATGAAATAAGTACTTGTTTTGCAGTAATGGAGAACAGGCTGAGGTTTTGGAGATGCTCTATCTTCTGAATCTCTACTTTCCTACTGTCTTCTTCTTCAAGCACGCAAGACTCCTTCCATGGCAAGCTATATGTAGGGTTTCACCGTTGTCAATGGCTACCTCCCATCCTCTCAGTGAAAATGTTCAACGCGCTCTGTCACAGCACGGCTAATCATCTGTCGGTTCTCAATCAGGTTGGAATAGAATCCAATGATTCTTTTGTGTCTATCACTAACGCCCAGCCCTCAGGAGTTTGAAGCTCGTCACAGTCATTCAATCCTTGAATCCTACTCAGAATACCACAGACAAGGTTTAGACCTTCCAGATTCTCTTGAATGCCGCCATCAATTCTAGCTTATACCACGAAGATTCTGATTAAGGAATCCAAGAGATATCTACTCAATCTAAGGTAGAACGGAGGTGGTTGTCAGGCACACGTTCATAGGTGAGAATGATGATGAGTGTCACAGGTCATCACATTCGTCATGTTTAGGAACAAGTGATATCTTAGAATAGAAGCAAGCGTGATTGAATGAAAAACAGTAGTAATTGCATTAATCCATCAAGACACAGCAGAGCTCCTCACCCCCAACCATGGGGTTTAGAGACTCATGCTGTAGAGGATACAATGAGAAACGTGTAAAATGTCATTAGGTAGGTATACAATATCAAAAGATCCTATTAATAGTGAACTAGTAACCTAGGGTATACAGAAATGAGTAAATAACGTAAAAATCCACCTCTGGGGTCCACTTGGTGTGTGCTTGGGATGAGCATTGAAGCTTTCATGTGTAGAGACTTTTTCTGGAGTTAAACGCCAGCTTTTATGCCAGTTTGGGCGTTTAACTCCAATTTTTGTGCCAGTTCCGGCGTTAAACACCGGAAATTCTGAAGCTGATTTGCAACGCCGGTTTGGGCCATCAAATATCGGGCAAAGTATGGACTATTATACATTGCTGGAAAGCCCAGGATGTCTACTTTCCAACGCAATTGAGAGCACGCCAATTGGGCTTCTATGGCTCCAGAAAATCCACTACGAGTGCAGGGAGATTAGAATCCAACAGCATCTGCAGTCCTTTTCAGCCTCTGAATCAGATTTTTGCTCAGGTCCCTCAATTTCAGCCAGAAAATACCTGAAATCACAGAAAAATACACAAACTCATAGTAAAGCCAAGAAAAGTGAATTTTAACTAAAAACTAATAAAATTGTAATAAAAACTAACTAAAATATACTAAAAACATACTAAAAATAATGCCAAAAAGCGTATAAATTATCCGCTCATCAGTTATCAAAAGGAAAATTATTAGCTGTAGGAGTGGAGTCATCCTTAATGTGTTCAAGGCGACTTAAGTGGTCTGCCACTAGATTCTGGGTACCACTCCTATCCTTTATTTCTAAATCAAATTCTTGTAGCAGTAGTATCAAACGTATAAGCCTTGGTTTGGATTCCTTTTAAGCTGATAGATACTTTAGAGCTACGTGGTCTGAATACACTACTACCTTAGTACCAAGTAAATAGGCTCGGAATTTATCCAGAGCAAAAACAATAGCAAGAAGCTCTTTTTCAGTAGTAGTGTAGTTAGACTGAGCAGCGTCTAAAAGCAATAACAAAAGGATCCTTACCTTCACGCTGAGCTAGTGCTACTCCTACTGCATGGTTGGAAGCATTGCACATGATTTCGAATGGCTGGCTCCAGTCTGGTCCTCTCACAATTGGAGCTTGAGTCAAGGCGGTTTTCAGCTTATCAAACGCTTGTTTGCAATCCTCACTGAACTCGAACTCAATATCCTTCTGCAGTAACTTGGATAGGGGAAGTGCTACCTTACTAAAGTCCTTAATGAATCTTCGGTAAAAACCTGCATGTTCAAGGAACGAATGGACTTCCCTCACAGAAGATGGGTAAGTGATGATACGACTTTTGTGTGGTATAGAATTTTCCTCAAATGAATGAATTCTCGTTGTAAGTATAGTTCTACACCAACAAAGAGTCCTCTCATGCAAAAATTTTGGTTGTCACAAGGAACAAACCCCAAATAAGTTTATAACCGGAGTATTTAGACTCCGAGTCGTCTCACGAAGAGTTGCAATGAAGTGGTCAATAATTGACTATGGGGATCAAGGGGGTTTTGATTGATATGAGGCAAGAAATTAAATGGACAAGAATTTAAATGACAAGAAAAGTCCTAACCGACTTACTAATTAAATTAGCAAAAGATTAGCGTCAATGGAAACAATATTTCATAAGTCCTAATCAACTCACTAATTAAATTAACAAAAGATTAGCGTCAATGGAAACAATATTAGCTAACAACTGTAGATCACCAACATAAGTTGGGTTTTCATGACTCAAGATTGCCTATTTACTCTTTTCAAGCCAAGAATGCTCAAAATCTACTCTAACATCCAACCAAGCATTTTGTCAAACACTTGGTGGGCACAAAAGAAAAGCATAGTAAATGTGTAAGAATAATAAAATCTACCAACTACTAATAGCAAAAAACGTAAAATCAATAACTCAAATCAACAATAAAAATAACATCAAACATAAAATTGCATTAAAGGAAAATTAAGATCCAACAAGGTTCATGAACATAAAAGCAACAAAATAAAAGAAATGAACAAGTAAAAACTAGAAGAGTAGAGATGTAACAACAAGAAATTAAAAGGAGAAACTAAATCAAAACAAGAATTAAAAGTTGGATTTAAGAAAATTAAACCTAAACTACCCTAAATTCTAGAGAGAAGAGAGAGCTTCTCTCTCTAGAATTCTATCCTAAAACATGATGAAAACTAAACTTTGACTAAGTGTGTTCATTCCCCCTTCAATTCTTGAGTTCAATAGCATCAGAAATGGGTTGGATTGGGCCCAAAATGAGCTGCAAAATCGCTAGGGGCGATTTCATTAAAGTGGGCCACGGACAGCATTGGTGCGCGCGCACAAAGTGCTTGCGCGCGCCTCTAAACACGAAGCAACATATGGCAAATTTTATATCATTTCGAAGCCGCGGATGTTAGCTTTTCAACCCAACTGGAACTGCCTCATTTGGACCTCTGTAGCTCAGGTTATGGTCGTTTGAGTGCGAAGAGGTCGGGCTTGACAGCTTTACGGTTCCTTCATTTCTTCATGAGTTCTCCCACTTTACATGCTTTTCTCCTCACTTCTTCCATTCAATACTTGCCTTATGAACATGAAATCACTCAACAAACACATCAAGGCATCAAATGGAATTAAAGTGAATTAAAATCACCAATTTTAGGGCCTAAAAAGCATGTTTTCACATTTAAGCACAAATCAAGGGAGAATTGCAAAACCATGCTATTTCATTGAATAAATGTGAGAAAATGTGATAAAATCCTCCAAAATAAGCACAAGATAAACTACAAAATCGGGGTTTATCAAATCTCCCCACGCTTAAACCAAGCATGTCCTCATGCTAAGAATAAAGAAGGACAAGAAAAGGGTATGAACATTTATTCAATGCAAAGAAATTATATGCACCTATCTATATGAATGCAACTAAATGCAATATGATTCTACTTACTTGCCGCTCTAGTCGCTCTAGTGTATAGGGTCGATCACTCAATTCTCTTCTAATCATGCTTTCCATGATTTGTTTTTCATCTAACAATCAACAATTATTCAATGCATGCATACATTCATCATGAGGACTTATTCATAGGTTGTAATGGGGCTAGGGTAAAGGTAGGATGCATATGGTCAAGTGAGCTTGAAATTTGAATCTTTGATTAACCTAAGCTCTAATCAAACACATATAACAACCTATACAATTTTAATACACAATCTAGCTACTCATGATTCCCACTTTTTCACATACTCATGCATTCTTTTTTTATTCACATTCCATATGCATTGATTTTTATTGAACTTTACTTTGGGGCATTTTTGTCCCCTTATTTCTTTTTCTCTTTTCTCTTTTTCTATATTTTATATATATATATGTGTTTTTTTTCTTTATCATTTTTTTCTAAAGTATATTCAAACATATCAATATATATGGTTTTACATATTGTGCATGAATATGTACCCAATTTCCCAAAAATCTTCAACAAAAATATAAAAACACACTTTTCTCTCAACCAATGTCCCAAGTTTCCCATACCCAAATGATACACACCCTTACTAACCTAAGCTAATCAAAGATCCAAATTAAGGACATTTATTATTTTTCACTTGGGGTAGTGATGTGATAAAATTAAGAACAAAAGGGATTAAATAGGCTCAAATTTGGCTAACAATGGTTGATGAAAGGTAGGCTATTTGGGTAAGTGAGCTAAATGAAATGATGGCCTCAATCATATAAATGCATATATACATGGAATAATGGACATAAAGAATCAAACAAATCAAAGATTACAATCATAGAAAGAGAACAATGCACACAAAAATGGAAAATAAGTGGTTATAACATGTAACCACACAATTAGGCTCAAAACTCACATGCTTGTGTTCTTAGCTCAAAAACCATGTTCCAAAATATATTCTTCAAGCAAGTTTATCACAAAAAATTTTTCAAATTGGTAGGGTGCCCTAAAACAAATTTTCTTGGAAAAGATATCATCACCCTAACCAAGTAGTCCTAATAAGAAAGAAGTGATCAAATATGTACAAATTCTAACTAACATGCAACCTTTCATGCAATGCAACAACTAACTAACAAAGACAAAAATTGAAAATTTGGTGTTGAAAAATGAAGTTGTTACCCATGGAGGTCGGTCGGACGACCTCCCCACACTTAAAAGTTTGCACCATCCTCGGTGCATGCAAAGAAAAGCAAGGTGGACGGGTTGCTACGATTGATGAGTTCCTTCAAAGGGTTGTGCGGGTGACTTGTTTGTTGTCCCATTTAAAAGCTTTTCCTTTTCCTCCTTTCTTGGTGGCCAACCTAAAAGGGAAGAAAAAGAAAGAGAATTAAGCCTATAACAAAGATATGAAAGCAATTAGAACATAGGCGGGGGCTAATGCCAAATAAGAGTAAGGTTCTCACTACATGTTAGCTACGCATGTAAGTGAGAGAGCAATGTTGGCAAGAGGCATATCAACTAATACTTGATGCAAGAGTAAAGTCAAAGCATGAAGAGCACTCAAAAGCATCAAGTTCAACTAGAAAGAGTGGGTCATGAAAGACATGTAAGTTCATATCAATGCACAAAGGATACAAGAATCATTAAGGGTTAAGCATTGATTCAAAAGTTTCATCACCCAACAATATCAAACAAGTCAAGAAGCACCAAGATTAACCAAGAAATTCTCAACAATTGAGTAAGAAAATTCAACACCATTATTCAAATAAGAGGCTTAGAAAAGAAAAAAAATGAAAACAGGCTATAAAAACAATATTTATTTATTTATTATTTTTTTTAAGAAAAAAGTTTTTTTTAAGAGATGAAGAAAAAGAAAAAGAAGAAAAAAAATAGAAAGAAGAGAAGAAGAGAAGAAGAAAGAAGGAGAAAAGAGAAAGGAGGAAAACAGGGTGCAAATCCGTGCATATGCGCCATTCGTGCTTAGGCACGGATGCAGAAGGTACAATCCGCGCGAGCGTGCCATGCGCGCTTGGGCGCGGATGTGACATGGACAATCGGCGCGCGCGCGCCATGCGTGCTTACGCACGGATCGCCTGGCACAAAGTAGGCATAAAGTGGGCACAACTCTCGAATTTTAGTACTAGGAGTTGTGAAACCACATCGGCGCGCGCGCCATTTTTTTCTTTTTAATTCTTTTTATTTTTTTTTAAGAAGCATAAAAACAGAATTTAACACTCTCCTAACCTATAAACATTCTAAAGCAACCAAAATTCAAATATAACAAAAATCTTTAAGTTTTTGAAAAATTTTCAAACATACTAAAAACAAAACTTATACTACAAACAAAATGCAATCTAACAACAACTATTCTAATCAAAGCATGAATGCAACAAACAACCTATCAATAAAATCAAAATGCATAAGAGTATAGAAAATGACAAAAACTACCTACAATGGCAACTCCAATCACTTATTAACCAAATCTAAAAGAGAGTGAAAAGAGTTTACCATGGTGGGGTGTCTCCCACTTAGCACTTTTAGTTTAAGTCCTTAAGTTGGACATTTGGAGGCTCCTTGTCATGGTGGCTTATGCTTGTGTTCATCCTTGAACCTCCAAGAATGCTTGCTCTTTATTTTTGCACCCATCTTCAAGTTGATCATCATAGCTCCAATTGGGTGGTTTAGCCTTGGAATTCTCAAAGAAGCCTCCAAACAACTTCCTAGACCCATACAATTTAGCTCCACACCAAACCTTGCAATCAAACTTTGAACATGCAACCATGAAGAACCTAGAATGATGTTTCCAACCACTACACAACTCTCTCCTACTCTTAACTCCACAAAGAGCTCTAAGTTGACCATCATTTTTAATCAAACCATATTCAAGTGGGAAAGTAAAGATTAGAGATAAGAATTTTACCCACTTGAATGTTGTGTAGGATGGTGACTTAGGAAGGGGGACCTCCCCACACTTAGACAATGCGAGGTCTACTCCCTTATGCTCTTTCTTGACTACCTCCACCTCTTTGCAAGCTTTTTCAACTTCAATTCCTTGCTCACCAACTTCTTCTATACACCCTTCATTGCTCAAACCATGTGTTGGAGGTTGTGCACAGTCCTCCTTGTCATTAATTTTATAACACAATGAGGGAGATTCATCAATTCCAAAAGACTCATTAGTTGGTGTGGAATCATCTTCAATGGTGGAGCTTGCTTCTTGCTCAACCTCCTCCTCTTGGTGGCTTCCTTCCAATTCAATCCCTTCTTCATTGCTTACTAAGGATATGGGAGGTGAGGTATCTTCTTCATTACCCTCTATGTCAAACCCAATTGGAGAGGATTCAATTGTACATAAGAATTCTTCAATGATTGAATCCATCTCTTGGTCAACCTCTTCAAAGGCTTCAACCACTTCTTCCGGCTCAATTATTTTAACTTCCTCCCCTTGTGGCAATTCTTTCTTCAACTTCTCTTCTTCACCTTGAAGTTGTAAACTCACTCCCTCACTATGCTCTTTGGTTGCTTCTCCACATTCGTCAATGGGAGTTCCTTGATTGCTTAGTTGGGAAGAGGCCATATTGCTAACGGCTTCCACTAGGATAGCCATCTTGGCTCCTAGCTCTTTAAACTTCTTTTCATCCTTCTCTTGTCGCCTTAAGATATGAGATTCAAGATCTCTTAGTTCTTGCGTGGGGGCTTCATCGGGAGGTGATGGTGGAAGAGAAGGTTCATTGTTTGGGAGGAAAGGTTCATAATCGGAAGTTGGTTCATCTTGGTAAGGGTATGGAGGTGGTGTATATTGAGGTGGTTCTTGAGAGTAATGGTGTTGGAATGGTGGTGGTTCCATGTGTGGTTCATATGGTTCATAAGGTGGTTGGTATGGTGGATAGGGATTAGGGTCATAATAAGGTGTTTGGTGGTGGGGGGCTTGTGAGTAAGGTGGTTCAAAATCATGTTGAGGGGGTGGTTCATAGGCATGTGGTGGTGGTTGTTGACAATCACAATAAGGGTCACCACATCCATTAGATTGATATGCATTAGGATGAGAATTATACCCATAAGAAACCGGAGGCGATTGTTGCCAATAAGGTTGATCAATCCCTTGAGACTCCTCCCATCTTTGATTGTTCCATCCTTGATGCACATCATCATTGTAGCTTCCATTCCCTACAACATAAATTGAGCCAAACTCATAGCCAAAGGGATGAGAATTCATAATAGCAAATAAAAACAAAAGCTAACATAAATAAGCAACAAAGTCCTAAAGCTAACAAAAACTACCAAATAAGCAAAAGACAAACATATTCACATATTCACAATAGCCAGTAACATAACACCATTGTAACTCCCCGGCAACGGCGCCATTTTGATGATACAACTTTTGTGTGGTATAGAATTTTCCTCAAATGAATGAATTCTCATTGTAAGTATAGTTCTACACTAACAAAGAGTCCTTTCATGCAAAAATTTTGGTTGTCACAAGGAACAAATCCCAAATAAGTTTATAACCGGAGTATTTAGACTCTGGGTCGTCTCACTAAGAGTTGCAATGAAGTGGTCAATTATTGACTATGGTGATCAAGGGGGGTTTTGATTGATATGAGACAAGAAATTAAATGGACAAGAATTTAAATGACAAGAAAAGTAAATCAAGCAAGTAATAAAGAGAGACATTCATGGCAATGGATTGATATCATAGGCTTTCTATCCTAGTCATGCATGATCAATTCATCTTATTTAGTCAACTCCAACAAATAGGGAGAAAGTCAAACAAGATTAATCAATCATGTTACAAATATAAACAAGAATTTATCTCGTTACGTCAACTCCAACAAATAGGGAGAAAGTCTAACGAGACTAGCTAATCTCAATCCAAAAGTCCTAACCGACTTACTAATTAAACTAGCAAAAGATTAGCGTCAATGGAAACAATATTCTATAAGTCCTAATCAACTCACTAATTAAATTAGCAAAAGATTAACGTCAATGGAAACAATATTAGCTAACAACTCTAGATCACCAACATAAGTTGGGTTT
>NC_029772.3:82161826-82175614 GCF_000817695.3 Arachis duranensis
TCATGGTCTGGCTCTGGATTATCTGGAACTGGTGGCAGTGGTAGAGTACCTGCATTGTCCTTGGAATTCCCCACACTTGGACCTTGTCCTATGTACTTATCTTCAAACTCTTCCTGGTGAACTTCAGCTACGGTTTCATCTATGATGTCACACTGGAAGATAGAACGATCTTCTGGAGGGTGTTTCATAACTCCATTCAGATTGAAGCTTACTACTCGGCCGTCTATTTCAAAAGAGTATGTGCCTGCGAAAGCATCTAATTTGAACTTCGAGGTCTTCAACAAAGGTCTTTCGAGTAGGATTGATGATGGCTTCTCTGAGTCATGTTGGGGCATCTCCAGGATGTAAAAATCAATGGGGAAAGTGAGACCTTTAATGCCCACCAATACATCTTCAGCAACTCCAGCCACTGTAATAATACTTTTATTTGCTAACACAAAACGAGCTGCCGACTTTTTTAAGGGAGGGAGCCTCAAAACATCATATACAGATAAAGGCATTATACTAACACATGCTCCTAAATCACACATGCAGTCAGAAAATATCACACCTCCAATGGTACAATTAACCATGCATGGACCTGGATCACTACATTTTTCAGGTATATTTCCCATTAAAGCAGATATAGAACTTCCTAATGGAATAGTTTCTAATTCATTAATTTTGTCTTTATGTATGCACAAATCTTTTAGAAGCTTTGCATATTTAGGTACCTGTTGAATGACATCAAAAAGGGGAACAGTTACCTCAACCTTTTTGAAAATTTCTACCATTTTGGGATCAGGTTCCAACTACTTCCTGGGCTTCATTGCAAGTTGTAGAAATGGAATAGGAACGATGTCCTCTATATTGTCTGCGCCCTTTGGTGCTTCTTCCTGTGATTTGGAGTTTTCTTCCTCAGCCATGTCCTGTATGCTCTTTTCTTTGTCAACATATTCTATTTCCACTACCTCTTCAGTTGAGGCATATTCAGGTGGGTTTGGCTCTTCCTGATTCCTCTCTTGCAATGTGGTTCCAGACCTTAGGGTGATGGCATTAATACCACCCTTTGGGTTGGGTAATGGTTGAGAGGGGAGTCCACCAGAGCTTGAGGACTGGTTGTTGGAGTTATTCATTGATCCAATCTGTGAGACAAGGGCTTGCAAAGTAGAATTCAAACCATTCAGAGTAGAAGTAAGGTTGTTTTCCATGGCCTGTTGTCTCCGATCAATAGATTGTAGTAACTCATCATTAGGAGATGAAGAGGGGTAAGTGATCTGAGAGGTCTACTAAGATGCTTGAGGCTGTCTTAAATGAGGTGCTCTATAGGCCTGTTTCTGATTCTACTGCCTGAAGTTGCTATTGTTATTCCACCTCTGATTTCTATTGTTATCTTTGCCTCCTCTGTTATAATTGTCCTTCCAACCCTGGTTAGAATTGTCTTTCCAGCCTTGATTAGAGTTATCCTGCCATCCTTGGTTATAGTTGCCACCTTGATTGTACCCTTGATTGGGGCGGTCATGAAAGTTATGAGTGGCTGCTACAGTGTTGTCTTCTGGTTGGAGTTGCAGACACTCATCGGTATAGTGACTGTAATCTGCACAGATTCCGCATACTCTTTGTGGAACCAACTGCTGGCTATGCTGTGGTGGAGAAGGCTGAACTTGCTGAGGCTGTTGTTGATTCAGTTGCATCTGCTTCAGCAAGTTAGTCATTTCACATAAGCTCTGAGCTTTAGCAGCAGTTTCTTTACTAGTGGATACCTCTGCAACAGCTCTTGACCGACTTTGTCTCTGCCTGTGATTCTAGTAGAGTCAGCTAAGTTGCTGATCAATTGCCATGCTTCTTCCGTAGTTTTTTACTTTTTCATAGAACCATTGCTAGCACCTTCCAGTGTGGTCCTATCTTGAGATTTCAAACCCTGTGTAAAGTAACCGAGCAACACTATCTTGTCAATCATATGATGGGGGCATGCTTCTCGAAGATGATTGAAGCGTTCCAAGTATTCATAGAGGGTCTCAGATTCATCCTGAACAATCATAGACATGTCTTTCCTCAGCTTATCGGCAACTTCAGCTGGAAAGAATTTATCCAGAAACTCTCTCCTAAGTGTATCCCAGTTGGAAACAGTTACTCTGGGTTGAGTGTAGTACCACTCTCTTGCCTTTCCCTCTAGAGAAAACGGGAAGGCTTTCAACAGAATGGAGATTTCATCAGTGCCATTACGCTTAACAGTAGAACAAGCAGTCTGGAAATCCCTAAGATGCTTGATAAGCTCTTGAGCAGGTAAGCCATGAAACTTCGGCATCAAGTTGAGTAGTGAAGACTTTATTTCAAAATCTACAGCTACTGCTGGGTGGTGTGCCTGGAATGGTTGGAGCGTAAAATCAGGGGCTCCTTTCTCTTGGATAGTGACTCTCCTAGGCACTGCCATGTCACCTGCACGTAAATGAACGGGATCAGTAGAGAGGGAGCTTGTTTCTTCCTTAGATGACGGTTCAGGTTCGTCCTCAAAGAGGAGTCGCCGACGCCAAGCTTGCCTTATACATGAAAGAGTTCTTTCAATCTCAGGGTCAAATACTGGCAAGCTTGGATCATGAAGTGAACGCATCATTTAACGAAAGAAACGTACAGCTCATAGTGACAGAATGAAAAGAAAAAATTGCAATTAAAATAAATATCAATCAATAAATTAGCACACTGTTGCAACTCCCCGACAACGGCGCCAAAAATTGCATGGCAGAAATTGGCAGATTAAGAAATTATTAATAGAAATGCGTTGCAAGTACAGTCCTTAACCAACCAAAAATCCGCTTATCAATTTAGAAGGGATGTCACAAAATTTAAATTAAAATACTGGGAGTATGAGTCCTAGGTCGTCTCCCAACGAGTTGCAGAGAGATGTGATATTTTATCAATCAGGTGTTTTCAAAAATGGTTGAGTTGACTAACAGGAAACTAAAATAGAGAATTTAATTAATTCTAAATAAAAGCCTTGATTGGGAGTAGATTAGTTGGAAGCCCTATTCTTGTTTAAGTACTTTCAAGATGAATTTATAATATAACGTTGCTCTGTTTAGTTACCTCTTACTAGGTAAGGGAGAGTCAAACAAGTTGGATTGCTGTTTCTTTTCACAAGTCCCAATCCGCTCATTGAAAAGGATTTGTGTCAGTGACTAGAGGGCATTCCAACAACGAGCTCAATTACAATTTCTCCTTTAAGTACCCCAACTCAAGGGTTCCTTTCAATCAACTCCCCATCAAGTAAGAGAACTACTCGCTCATTGTGAATGTAGAACTCATAACATAGGAAAGGGAATTAAAAAGAGACATGATAGATAATAATGAAAAGGATTAATTAAAAATAAAAATAGTCTATATTAATAACTTGTAAAAATAAGCCAAAGTAAACTCTAAGGGGATTAAGAACATGGAAGAATAAGTAAAAAGCAAATAGCAAAGTATAATGACTAGTACCGGAGGTGGCCTCTTCTCAAAAGCTAAAAAGCAAAGTCTTCCAAAAATCCTAATTATAAAATGTCAAGTGATTGAAAAACCTAGGGGAGGAGTAAATCCAGATCTAAAACTAAAAATTATGCAGAATGAATTGTTCTCCCTCGTTTCTGCATGTTCCCTGACTCTAATCTATAATTCCGGGCCAAAAACTGGGTTGAAATCCGGCCCAGAAACTCTGCCAGCGACTTCTGAAATTCTACAGATCGCGCACGTCACGCGGGCGCATCATTCACGCAGACGCGTAATTTGGCGTTTTGCTTTTCCATGCGGGCGCGTCGTCCATGCCTCCGCGTCGCTTCTGCTTTTCCAATCCGTGCGTCCGCGTCACTCATGCGAGTGCATCACTGCGAATTCCTCTCTTCCGCGCGGTCGCGTCGCTGACGCGTACGCGTCACTTCTCGCTGGTCATCTCCTCAATTTCTTGTATTCCTTCCATTTTTGCAAGCTTTCTTCCCAATCTCTCACTCATTCATGCCCTATAAAGCCTGAAACACTTAACACACAGATTACGGCATCGAATGGAATAAAGGGGGGTTAAAATACCTACTTAAAGGTCTCCAGGAAGTAAGCTTTCAATCATGTAATAATTTTAGGAAGGAAATATAAATGCATGCTAATTATATGAATAAATGGGTAAAGACCATGATAAAACCACACAATTAAACACATTGTAAACCATAAAATAGTGGTTTATCAACTACGTACCTGTGATTCCACTAGAGTGGGACTTTCTCCATGAGCCGATCCCTGACTTTCCACAGCCTGATGATCTAGGACTATCAGATGACGGGGTAGCTCCTATATACGCAAACGGACTTGTGCTCGCGAATGGTTTTGTACATAGTGACAGTAGTGCTTCTGGTGGTTCTGAGGGTATAGCTGTAGCTGCGGACGAGGAGGAGGAGGAGGATCCTGAGATAGAGATCGAGCAGGATGAGGAGATGAGCGAGCCTTATGACGATCTTCCGAACAGCCACGTGTAGTTATAGTCTAACAGCAGAAGTGGCATTCTTTTGATGACACTCTAGTATGACATTATCTGTTAGTTAGTCTCTCATTTGTGTTAGTACACCCGAGAGCTAGGAGCTGTAGAGTGGTTAGGCTAGCCTAGGCGCCAGCTTAACGGCTTTTTGTATGGGCCAGGCCCTGGGAGTGTCGTGTATATATTAGCTACGTAGGATGATGAGGATGTAAACTGACTTGATCTTTTGTGAACGCTACATGTTTTGTTATAGTGTACATGATGTATATTATCAGCTGTGTTTCTATGTTTCTTAATACTTCCTTTTTATTTCTTTTAATGCATGCTTGTTTATTTTACCTTATCATCCATGACAAAAAAAAGGTTACTCGTAAAAATGGCAACGTTCTAACAAGGAACAGGCTCATATATTAAGTAATAGTTATATTTTAGGAAGGACAAGTTAGTAACACTTAGCTTCTTGTATGACCATGGCATACTGGGAGTTGGGTCGTTACAATTTGGTATTAGAGTAGTTCATTCCCAGTAGAGCCTGGGGAATGGACTGACTATGCTTCATTGCATACTCTCCTTGTGTGTCTCATGCTATTAGGATATCTTCAAGATATATTTGGCATGAATGTCTATGAGTGCTCATTTTGAAAATGTTCGTGCCTTACTTGAGTTATTAAGATTGATCACCTTAATGTTGATTGTTTGGTGCAGATAGACCTTAATGATTGCGAATAGGCATAGTTTAATCAAGCTCCGAATGATGAATCGATGCGAGGCACAGCTATCCTCATAGCTGTTATGATATTCATGGTTACGGTTATTTTAGATTTGGATGCTGTAAGGAACGAACACTTGTTTTACTTGTGAGGAATTTGGACACACAGCTAGGATCTACCCAAGAAAGTTTGTTCGGAATCCAGTACAAACCCAGCAATAAGGTCGAGTGTTTGCTATGACTACTAATGATGCTATGCAATTAGATGCCCTGATCCAAGTTCAGTGTTATATCAAGAATCGATTTCTAACTATACTGTATGATTCGGGTGGATCGCATTCCTTTATTTTTTTAACTGTTGCTCGTGAGTTGGGACTAAATTTCTCTGAGTTGAACTTTGATCTAATTATCCATGCATATGCATCCCAAAATGCATTGACTAGTTTAGTGTGCCTGTAAGTACCATTCACTATTAGGAACATGACTTTTATACATGATCTTATCTGTTTTCCTCTACGTGGTTTTGAAGTTATTTTAGGATTAGATTGGTTGTCTAAGTATCATGTTTTCCTTGATTGCTTTGAAAGAGCTGTTGTTATTCCATCTAATAGTTTAGATATTAAACTATTTTTGTCCCATACTTTATATCTGAATTCTGTAAGAGTTACCTTAGACGGGAGTGATTGTGAGGGGTACGTTCTGTTAGGGGCTAGCTCAAATAACAGTGAACTAAGCTTAGATAGAATTCGAGTAGTGAAGGAATTTCCTGATGTTTTTCCGGACGACATACCTGAATTTCCTCCTCAGCGAGAGATAGAATTCAGCATTGATCTAGTACCTGGAACTGGACCGATTTCCATAGCATTGTATCGGATGTCACCACTGGACCTTGCAGAGTTGAAGAAGTAGTTGGATAAGCTACTTGGAAAGAAGTTTATTCGTCCCAGTGCATCACCTTGGGGAGCTCCAGTATTGCTGGTGAAGAAGAATGATGGTGGAATGAGACTTTGCGAAGATTATCAATAGTTAAATAAGGTCACTATTAAGAGCAAGTATCCACTTCTACGGATTGATGATCTGATGGATCAGTTGAAAAGTGCATCTATGTTCTCAAAGATTTATTTACGAGTGGGTTATCACCAAATTCGAGTAGCCAGATATATCAAAGACTGTGTTTAGGATTCAGAAATGATGACGATGTTGAGACATATGGGAGTAGAAGAACCAGAAACTGTGAGACAAGATCATAGAGGTCCATGGAGGTACAAGAACAGAATTTGTGTGCCTAACTCTGGAGAATTGCGACAAAGGGTTCTTGCAGAAGCTCACCAAAGTAGATTTCCTATGCATCCTGGAGTGACAAAGATGTATCAAGATTTGAAACAAATATTCTGGTGGCCGGGCTTAAAAAAAGGTAGCTAATTGTGTCTCAAAATGTTTAACCTGCTAGAAGGTGAATGTGGAACATCAAAAGCCGTCAGGAACCCTATAACCATTAGAAATACTGCAATGGAAATGGGAGCAGATCACTATGGATTTTATCATGGGATTGTCAAGTACCTCAACAGGACATGATGCCATTTGGGTGATTTTGTGGATAGATTAACAAAATTGGCGCATTTCCTTCTGATTCGAGTTGACTACTTCAGGAAGGCTGGCATGGATATATATTCAAAAAATCGTACGACTGCACGGGATACCTTCATCAATTGTATCAGATCGAGATCCGAGGTTGACTTCTAGATTCTGGGGAGCTTTTCAAAAAGCGTTGGGAACAGAATTGTACATGAGTAAAGCATACCATCCTCAGACAGATGGACAATCAGAGCGGACAATCCAGACATTAGAAGACATGCTAAGATTTTGTGTGATGGATAACCAAGGCAGTTAGGATAAATATTTTCCGTTGATCGAGTTTGTCTACAACAACAGTTACCAACAAATTATCGGGATGGCACCATATGAAGCTCTTTACAAAAGAAAATGTCAGACACCATTGTGTTGGAATGATGACGGAAAAGCTAGTGTCTTAGGTCCAGACCTAGTGCAAGAAACTACTGAGAAGATAAAGCGGATTCATCAGAAGATCTAGACAGCACAAAGCCGTCAAAAGAGCTATGCCGATAATAGACATAGACCCTTAGAGTTTAGTGAGGTAGACCATGTCTTTCTAAAAGTAACTTCGACTACTGGAATAGGTAGAGCCCTTAAGACTAAAAAGTTTAACCCTCGATACATAGGACCTTTCCAAATACTTAAAAGAGTCGGTCTAGTAGCTTATCAATTAGCCCATCCTCCATATCTGTCAAACCTTCATGATGTTTTTCATGTCTCGAAACTTAATAAATATATTCCCGACAAGAGTCATGTTTTACAATTAGAAATAGTACAATTACGAAATGATTTGAAATATCAAGCAACAATGGTTCAGATCGTAGAAAGAAGTGATAAGCAACTGAGGGGTAAAATTGTTCGCTTGGTCAAAGTGGCTTGGGGACAAAGAGGAGAAGAAGAGTACACTTGGGAACTGGAAGATAAGATCAAAGCTAATTACCCGCATCTGTTCTCAGGTAACTGAAATTTTGAGGGCAAATTTTCTTTTAGGAGGGTAGAGTGTAACAGCCCCGGTTTTCGAGTACGCGAGATCTTTTTTGAAAGTACAGATTTCTCCGAAAGATCAATAAGGGGAGAACCTTTGATAAATCATCAAGTATCTCAATCCTTATTGTCATTATGTCATATTTAAGCTAGAACCTTTTCTGAGGCAAGCTCGATAACGCAGTCACAAAAAACCTAGTTTTTGAACCGTATCGGTTAGGAGCTTTAATTCTGTTTTTTGTAAATAGTCTCAGTTTAATGAACCATACTCGATTCATGAGAGAAGAGAGATAATAGGATAATATTATCATTATATTAGTATTAGAATCTTCTTGAATGATATTATAAGGTTACCTTGTCAGTTTTAGTTAAAAACAGAAGATCGGTTTAACCGGGTTCACAGTTTACTGGTGCAGCTTAGCACCAGCACTCTCTGGTGACTTTCGCAATGCTAAGGCCTCATTATACATCTTTTACTCTCATAATAAATATATTACTAGTGTCATTTATTCTAGTAGCTCATAAAATAATTTTTAGAAATGTATTTACAAGTGTTCCGATACATCTAGTTTTAGTAGTTATACACCTGATATATTTTAATATTATTTTAACCCACCTCCAAGCCAACCAATCACAACTCTCCTTACACCCCCAAAGCACTCCAAGGCTGGTCATTTACTCCTTATGGCCGAAATTTCCAAGAGAGAAAAAGAGAGAAAAGTTCTTAGTTCCAAATCTTCAAAACTTGATTTCTGTTGAACTAAAACTCAATTCAAAATTCCAATCTGACTAAAATGATCCTCTCTTCTTTCTCTACATGATCATATGACTTATCAAGGCTGGAATCAAGGTGAGTTGGCTGCACCATCTCCCTTTTGATTCGGTTTCAAGGAAACATGCTTAAACATGTGTTTTCTTGATGTTCTTCCTTAGGAATCATGCTTAACTTGACTTAAGGGCCAAGAAATGTTCATTTCCAGAAAGTCCAAGGTGATAAATCCCTTCCTAACATGCTGAGTAAGATTTGGTTAGTTGAGGGTTTTTGGATTTAAAGTTGTTCTTGATGTGATTTAGGAGGAAAAAGTGGTTAAGGACCACCTGAAAGTCTAACCGAATTAGGGGTAGCAAAACTAGGTAGGGTGTGACGAAATTAATCTTGATTATTTGTGTTTGAGTTGTGTGAATGTTGTATGGTTTGGCTGTGCTAAAAACTGGTTGCATATATGATTGATTCTTGGTGAAAATTTGGTGAAATTTTGATGAAATTGGATGAAAGTCAAGCATTGAGTTTGTGTTCTTGGAGCAGCTAGAAAATGAAACCCTAGAGCTTAAATTGAGGTTCAATTTGTGTAAAAATCATGTATAAAAGATGGGATTTTAGTGGCTGGGAATTTATTATGAATTATGGTAAAAATCGGTTGCTAAAAAGACTGAAAAACGGGTAAAAACAGAGAAAGAATATAAAGAATTTATGAAGAACACAAAGAACACCTTGAGTGTGATGAAGAACAATGAAGAACACCTTTTAGATCTTAAAAAGGGCAAGGTTGTAATTATTTTGGTGTTTGAGGGGTTATTTGGTAATTTCTGAAAGTTAAGGTGGTTAAAGTAGAAATATTAAAAGTTACGGGTGGTAAAAAGTGAATTTTAAAGGTTAAAAGTTAAAGAGGGGTAATTTTTAAGATAAAAGAAAGATAAAAAGTTAAAGAAAAGATAAAAACCAAAGAAAAGTCTGTAAAGTTTTAATGACAGAAAAACAGACAAAGATTAGTGAACGAACTAGGACAACATAGTTAGTCCTTGAGTTGCGACTAGGATTAGGTATTATATGAAAAGTTAAACTGTTTCAGCATAGACTTAATGAACCTATACTTGGGAAGGCTAACTATTACTAACGAAATTTACATAAGCTTTAAATACATACGTTAAGTAGAGAAATTAGAGCAGAGTAGAGAAACACAGAGAATAGAGTAGTCAGAGTATAGTAAAGAGATAAAGAGAAAAAGAGTAAAGAGACACAGAGAAAAGAGAAACTAGAACAGAGTAAAGAGATATAAAGAGAAGAGTAATATAATAAAGAAGATATTTATATATTATATTAGTTGATTGATGCAACCCAGAGCTATATTTATATACATATATATATATATTAGTTGCTTGATGCAACCCAGAGCTATATTAATATATATATTAGTTGCTTAATGCAACCCAGAGCTATATATATATATATATATTAGTTGCTTAATGCAACCCAGAGCAATATTTATCTATATATTAGTTGCTTGAAGCAATCCAGAGTTTCTGTAGGGAAACTAAGTTACCTACAGCCATTTTCCGCTTCCCCAGAGCAGAGCAGAGTATATATATTTTTTCCTGCAGTAAGCAGAGGCTGTCTCAAATGAGCGGCTATATTATATGCGCATTTATTTAGGAATGAAAAATCGTATCCGGGAAATCAGGATTACTCGTGACCGGATAAATGTCGGGATTGCGGGCAGCCAATCGACACATGAGCACATGGCTTGTACTAGGGCTAGACATGCATCATTCTTGTCTGCGCATCATTCTTGGTTGCCTTCCTTTTTGTGTGTGATATATTTCTTTATGTTTGTCTGCTTTTGTGATATACATGTGCTTTATTTTCTTGTATTCTGCTATTTGTGTTCTGCTTTCTGCTTTCTCTATTTTCTTTATCTATCTTTATCTTTTGTTTACTGCTTCGCTATAACCTATTACTCATCTGTTAATCGACACCGTGTAAACGAACGTAACTAATAACCCCGACCCTACTAAGAACTCCCCAATTCTTACCCCTTCTCTACCTTCTTTCCCTTCAGATGAAAATGGGTGTGATATTCTATGAAGTCGAAGACCTATATATTTACGAGGATTAAATGTACTATGGTTACTACATTCTGAGTGCAGAATCTCGTATGAGATATTACGTGTTACGAAACCGTCCCTTCCAACATCCTCTGTCTAGCCCGCATTTTGACCCCGATGCTCCCTACAACTTTCCTTTATCCTGGCTACACCCTAACGTACTTGGACATCCTTTTCCCAATGATCACGGATACCCTATACCAGCTCAACCTTTGAACGAGGCGGCACCTGAGCCTATCATTCCTGATGAGCCCAAGTTAGTTGGTGGCTATGTACCTGTGATTTCACAAGAGTGGGACTTTCCCCCTGAGCCGATCCCTGACTTTCCACAGCCTAATGATCCGAGACTATCAGACGACGGGGTAGCTCCTATATACGCAAATGGACTTGTGCTCGCGAATGGTTTTGTACATAGTGATAGTAGTGCTTCTGGTGGTTCTGAGGGTATAGCTGTAGCTGCGGACGAGGAGGAGGAGGAGGATCATGAGATAGAGATCGAGCAAGATGAGGAGATAGGCGAGCCTCATGACGATCTTCCAAACAGCCACGTGTAGATATAGTTTGACAGTAGAAGGGGCATTCTTTTGATGACACTCTAGTTTGACATTATCTATTAGTTTATCTCTCATTTGTGTTAGTACACCCAAGAGCTAGGAGCTGTAGAGTGGTTAGGCTAGCCTGGGTGCCAGCTTAGCGGCTTTTGGTATGGGCCAGGCCCTGGGAGTGTCGTGTATATATTAGCTACGTAGGATGACGAGGATGTAAACTGACTTGATCTTCTGTAAACGCTACATGTTTTGTTATAGTGTACATGATGTATACTATCAGCTGTGTTTCTATGTTTCTTTATACTTCCTTTTTATTTTATCTCAATGCATGCTTGTTTATTTTACCTTATCATCCGTGACAAAAAAAAGGTTACTCATAAAAGTGGCAATGTTCTAACAAGGAATAGGCTCATATATTAAGTAATAGTTATATTTTAAAAAGGACAAGTTAGTAACACTTAGCTTCTTGTATGACCATGGCATACTGGGAGTTGGGTCGTTACAGCAGTAGCAGGTTCCAGGCTATCAACTATATATAAAGCAAATCAAAGGCTACTATGGGCCAGATCTCATTAAATGACATCACAATTACCAAAATACATCCAAGATATCTCAAACCCAAACCTAATCAAACAGTAGACCATAAGGACAAGTTATGCATGGAAACAACAACAATTTAACAAGAATAAGACCTTCATAGAAACACTCAGCAACCAAATAATAGCCAACCACAATATTAAATATCTCGACAACAACAATTTACCAAATTATGCAAATTAATAATTTGAGAAGAATATGGCAACTCAATAATTTCAAAGACAACAATAGGTACACACAACAACAATTTAACAAATAAACAACTATAAGACCTGAATAGAAAATCTAGAAATTTAAATTACAAACCCTTAAAATTTAGCAATTTAAAACGGCAGCAGCCAACTAATTTAACACAATATCAACTTAACAAATTCAAGCACAGGAAATCAATAACCAAATCATCATTCAATAAAAATTTTAAAACACAATATTTGAATAATCATTAATCAAATACTTATTGAACAGGTATAATAGAAAGTATGCGTATTTTTTCCCTCCAAACATAGAAATTGAGAATGCATAGTCAAAGATAGTATTCAAAGATCAATAAAAAACAAGAGAACAAGAGCATAATACAGCTACATTCAAATTTCAATCTAAGTAGGGTTAGCAGAATCTAAAAAAAATATGTTCTGAGTAAAGAATGAAAAAAATAGAATGATAATTACAAAAAAAGGAAGCCATTACCTACTCTCAGAGCAGTTTCAGTAGACAGGCAGAAGTACAATGGAGACGGAAACCAGGCGACGAGTAGGACAACGGACGATGCAAAAGTGCGGCTGGGAAAGATAACATCAACCACTAGCAGTGAGCACTGACCTCCAAAAGACTACTGCAAGCAGACAACGTCGCCGGTAGAGAGCGAGGACTGAAACCCAACCAGGGGTGGTTCTTCAGCGAACGTGTTGGATTTTTTTCTCTCCTTTGTGAGGCCCACATTTTGAGGGTGCTCTTTGCATACATTATGTCACAACCCTAATCAAATTTTTGGAGTTTTTTGAGAGTGAGAGAGTGTAGCCACCAAGTAAGAGAGAAAAGGGAAAACAGAATTTCCATTTTTATGCAAAGTAGTAAATTTCAAATGGTAGTTTCTCATTTATTCACCGTTGGATTGGCTTGAAATTTAAACTGTGTGTTCCACTCATCTTGTTCTTCATTCTGGTCGGTGGAGAGAGTAATTGAAGGTTTTTAGTGGGAGAAATTGGCTTCGCAAGATAGAAAATAGGTTTTCCACTTTTACACAGAGTAGCAATCTCGGAACAGAAGTTTCTCATTCGCTATCCGTTGGATCGACGTGAAATTTTGACTACAGATTTTTTTTATTTTGTTCTTCATTCTGAACGGTGGAGATTTAATTTTAAGGTCTATAGAGGGAGATATTGGCTTTGACATCAGCTCTATTTTTTGGCTATTTTTCATCTTCTTTCTTCACATTTATGAGCTTTGGTGCTTTGATGTCTTGGCTGGTTATATGCACATTTTTGTGCTTTGTTTGAGACTCTCTTATATCTCATTTGATTATAGTTGTAAAACCCAGTTAATTAACGGCTAATTAACCCATAAATGAGAATTTATTCTAGAAAGCCTAAAATGTGATTTTTGTGGCTAAATATGATAGAGGAGATTGAGACGAGAATTTCGGTACCAATTTTATAGAATTCGGACCAAGATTGGACCGAACGGGCCAAACCGGGCCAATTGGACCTAAAGTGGGCCCTTGGCCCAACATAACCTAACCAAAACCCTAGTTTTCAGCACTCTCTCTCCTCATTTGTTACACACAGAAGCTGAAATTAGAGAGAAAAGGAGGAAGAACACTCTCTCAAGTTCTCTCCCTTGGTTGATCTTCAAACCACCATAACTTTTGATCTAGAGCTCCGATTGCCGCTCCGTTTACGGCCACGCGTTCATCGCGGAGAGCTCTACAAAACCCATACAACCAATATTGAGGTAAGCCACGTGTTGCTGTTCGAAAT
>NC_029772.3:82175717-82176589 GCF_000817695.3 Arachis duranensis
TATAGGACCTAACTCTCTTGAAGGAGAAGGTTAATCTTGTCTCCTTGGACCTTGGGTGTGGTAAGATTCTCAACCCTAGTGTGATTTGTGATTTTATGATGTTTGGGTTTTGAGATGTTGTGTATGGGTATGATGATTATGGCTTAGGTTGTGTATATGTGAATATTGGAGCTTGATTGGTGATTTTGAAAAGCTTGGAAAGGGTTTGGTGGTGAAAAATCTGTTCTTGGAGGTGTTGAGGCCTTGAGAGCTTGTGGATAAGTGGTTTGGAAGTGCTCCGGTTGAGCTTGGGAAAATTGGCTAAGGTATGGTTTCGGTTTCCCGTATCTAATATGTAATGTGGTAGGAAATACTTAGGCTAGAGGCCCTAAGATAGGCATTGAATTGTTGATGTTGTTGAATGATTGAGATATATGATATGGTCATATATGTGATGATGATTAATGATGCCTTGATGGTATGATGTATGAGAAATATGCATGTTGTGATATATGCTTGATGATTGGTTATGGTTGAATTGTGGGTTGAATCATGTTGATGGTGAGTATGATGTTGATTGTGTACAATGATGATTTATTGGAATTGGTGTTGTTGAGAATTGGCATGAGTAAGAGTATATGATATGTCAATATGTTTGAGTTTGAGCCACTTGGGTGAAGTGGGTTAAAATGATGAGATAGTGATTTGATAAATTGTGGTAAAGTCTCAATGTGTGAGTTGAGGAGGCTTGATGTTGAAATTGATATATTTTGATTGATTTCAAAGAAAAGGGATGAACTTGGCATGTTTTGATTGATTTTGAAAAGAGTTGGAAATGGCTTGTTTTGAAAATGGCACTTTGTGGTTTTTATGAAAAACATGGTTTTTGGGCA
>NC_029772.3:82176862-82177152 GCF_000817695.3 Arachis duranensis
TAAGAAGAAAGGCTAGTGAATGTGGTAACTTGCGAGTGAAGCAAGGGAAAATGAATGATCATTGAGGATCAAGCATGATTATGTGAGATGCGGATGATGGTGGTGGAAGTGCTGGTTATGCCATTGGCCGAAGGGCCGTAATTGTTTATATATTGGCTGGTTATGGATTTAACCGTGAGCCGGAATAGCTGTGTATGCTATGAATATTGGCTGGTTCTGGATTGAACCGTGAGCCGGAATAGCTGTGTATGCTATGAATATTGGCTGGTTATGGATTTAACCGTGAGCCA
>NC_029772.3:82177779-82178732 GCF_000817695.3 Arachis duranensis
GGCTTTCCTCCATTATTATGTATTATATATGTGGAAGCTGTTACCATGCTGGGGACCTCTGGTTCTCACCCATGTGGATTTTGTGGTTTTCAGATGCAGGACGTGAGGTTTCCCGCTGAGGCATGCTGGAGACTTCTAGATTTGCGAAGATCCTTTGTTCTCGGGGCTATGTTTTAGTTTATATGTTTTGTTTAGATACTTTTATCTCCATTAAATAATACAAACTGTGATGACTCCTCTTATGGGAGATTTTGGAGAATAGGTTTATGTATTTGTGTCCCTTTGGGTTTCCTTTGGGGTTTTCCTTATTTTATCATATGTATATATTGCTATGCTCGGACCGGTTATCTTCGCAGCCGGATCTTGAGTATTGATATTCCTATTTTTGACACTCCTGTGTATATATATAATTCTCGCGTTGGTTTATCCTTATTCGTTACGTTGTCGATCGGAGTGTTGCGCTTTAGAGTTACGATGGTTTTTGTTTACCCCTTTTTCTACAAAGGCTCCTAGTTATAATCAATCATTCATACTACTATATGTACTAAATTTTCATTTTAGAGGTCGTAATACCTTGCCATCTCTGAATTATGACTTAAGCATAAGACTCTGTATGGTAGGGTGTTACATTATGGTATCAGAGCAGTTCGTTCCTGTAGAGCCTGAGGGATGGTCTGATTATGCTTCTGTGCATTCTCTGTGTGTGTGTTATGTGCTATTAGTATATTTGCTTGATATAATTGGCATAAACGTTCATGAGCATGCATTTGGGACTTTGAAGCACTAGACTTCCGATATTGAGACTGATCAACTTAATATCGATTGTTTGGTGTGTATAGGAACCAGATTGCGCCTCGTGGACGCGGTAGAGGTAGTGCGAGAGGTCGTACGAATGCTCATGCGCCGGAGAATAACCCTAATGACCCGGTGAACCTTATGACTACGTTGGAAAA
>NC_029772.3:82179810-82180299 GCF_000817695.3 Arachis duranensis
AAATTGTCCTGAGAAGCAGAAACAAGGTGCTGGGAAAGTACAACAGACTGGTCGGGTGTTCACCACTTCAGCTGTAGGAGCTGAGGGATCCGAGACACTTATTAGAGGTAACTGTGAAATGGCTGGACAAACTTTAAATGCTTTATTTGATTCGGGAGCATCACATTCATTCATTGCATTTGAGAAAGCTCATGAGTTAGGACTGAAGGTTGTAACTTTAGGTTATGATCTAAGAGTGTATAATGCTACCCATGAGGCCATGGTAACTAGGCTAGGATGCCCGGAAGTTTCCTTTAGATTCAAGTAGCATGATTTTGTTCATAATTTAATCTGCTTACCGATGATTGGTCTTGATCTTATCTTGGGATTGGACTGGTTATCTAAGAACCATGTTCTGCTAGATTGTTCTACAAAGTCGGTGTACTTTATGCCGGAAGATACTGAAGGGCCGGTCGTGGTGAATAATTATTACTTGAACTCGATGATGGT
>NC_029772.3:82180596-82181113 GCF_000817695.3 Arachis duranensis
AAAGAATTTTATACGACCAAGTGTCTCTCCGTGGGGTGCTCCAGTATTACTGGTAAAGAAGAAGGATGGGAGTATGCGGCTTTGTGTAGATTACAGGCAGCTGAACAAGGTTACAATAAAGAATAAGTACCCATTGCCGAGAATTGATGATCTCATGGATCAGTTACAAGAAGCTGGAGTTTTCTCCAAGATCGATTTGCGTTCCGGTTATCACCAGATAAGGGTGAGGGGGGAGGATATCCCTAAGACCGCTTTTAGGACTCGTTATGGTCATTACGAGTACACTGTAATGTCTTTTGGGTTGACGAACGCTCCTGCGGTATTCATGGATTACATGAATAGAGTTTTCCGTCCATTTTTGGATAAATTCGTTGTTGTCTTCATTGATGACATACTGATTTATTCCAAGACTGAAGAAGAGCATGCGGAACACTTGAGGACCGTGTTGCAGATTCTAAAAACGTTATGCAAAACTGTCTAAGTGCGAGTTTTGGAAGAGTGAGGTGAAGTTTTTGGG
>NC_029772.3:82181585-82183571 GCF_000817695.3 Arachis duranensis
CTCTTTGATCAGAAAGAGCTTAATATGAGGCAGAGAAGGTGGATGGGATTGTTGAAGGACTACGACTTTGAGTTGCATTACCATCCGGGAAAGGCGAATGTAGTGGCAGATGCGTTGGGTCGGAAGTCGTTATATGCGGCTTGGATGATGCTTCAAGAGGAGAAGTTGCTCAAGGGATTTGAGAGTCTAAAAATCGGTGCTCGAGAAGTATCCGGAACTTTGTGTTTGAGCCGATTAGAGGTCTCAAGTGATTTTAAGTCCGAACTCCTAAAGGCTCATCAAAATGATGAAGCGTTGTGGAAGGTGTTACCTGCTATTGAGCAAGGAAAACAATGGAGAGTGTCGGAAGAAAAAGATGGGTTATGGAGATTCAAGGGTAGGATCATTGTGCCGGATGTTGGCACTTTGAGACAAGATATTCTAAAGGAGTCACACAAAAGCGGATTCTCCATTCACCCGGGAAGTACTAAGATGTACCATGATTTAAAGGCAATGTTCTGGTGGCCGGGTATGAAGAATGATGTGGCGGAATATGTATCAAAGTGCTTAACTTGTCAAAAGGTAAAGATTGAACATAAAGACCTTCCGGGATGTTGCAACCTTTAGAGATTCCACAATGGAAGTGGGAAAGTATTGCAATTGACTTTGTGTCGAGATTGCCAAGGACTAGGGCTGGTTTTGATGCTATTTGGGTGATTGTGGACCGACTAACGAAGTCAGCTCACTTTTTGCCCATTCGGATGACTTACACCCTTGAGGAGCTAGCACGGTTATACATAAAGGAGATTGTGAGACTTCATGGTGTACCTGCTACTATAATCTCTGAGAGAGATCCTCGTTTCACTTCAAGGTTTTAGGGTGCATTTCAGAAAGCTTTTGGAACCCGATTAAGCTTGAGCACGGCTTACCATCCTCAAACAGATGGTCAATCCGAGAGGACGATCCAAACACTAGAGGATATGTTGAGAGCTTGTGTTTTGGACCAACCGGCAAGTTGGGATCGGTATATGCCATTAGTTCACATTGTTATTACGATTTTAGTTCCTAAGTTCCTACCTGAATCTACATTATAATAATTCTTTTGATCCAGAAGAACAATGCCATTAATAATTGCTAAAACAATGCATATTTGTTCAACTTACATTTTATCTTATAATGAATAATTTTAAAATATATGGATGCCTGGATCTGGGTGGATATATTATGTTTACACTAATTGCTCCATAAATATCTAATTAAAAGAATCATGTAACCAGTTCCACAGATACCAATACATAAATGGTTATTCTAAATTGATATGGAAATTAGGTAGTGAAAGCTGTTAAAACATTATGGTGGATTTGAATTCTTTTTCTGTGGTACCAACAATAACCATTTTAGAGATGAGTGTAAAATGGTGGCTTTTGGTCCTCTTATTTTGGGTTTAGTCAATGGATGGAAGATGAATATTTGGTAATAATAACAAGGGTGTAGAATTTGGGGATTTCATATGAGTGCAAAAGAGGAGTTAAAATCAAGGGAAAGTGGGCCCTTGGCCCAACATAACTTAACCAAAACCCTAGTTTTCAGCACTCTCTCTCCTCATTTGTTACACACACAAGCTGAAATTAGAGAGGAAGGGAGGAAGAACACTCTCTCAAGTTCTCTCCCTTGGTTGATCTTCAAACCACCATAACTTTTGATCTAGAGCTCTGATTGCCACTCCGTTTGAGGCCACGCGTTCACCGTGGAGAGCTCTACAAAACCCATACAATCAATCTTGAGTTAAGCCACAAGTTTCTGTTCGAAATCCCAGCCCTTATTTTCGAGTTTCATGGGTGAAATGTTGAGATTTTGGGTTCTTTGATGTTATAGGACCCAACTCTCTTGAAGGAGAAGGTTAATCTTGTCTCTTTGGACCTTGCATGTGGTAAGATTCTCAACCCTAGTGTGATTTGTGATTTTATGATGTTTGGGTTTTGAGATGTTGTGTATGGGTATGATGAT
>NC_029772.3:82184778-82185331 GCF_000817695.3 Arachis duranensis
CTTAGAAAATTTTTAGCAGAATGACCCCTTGCGCGTGGGCGCACTTGGCGCGTGCGCGCCATTCTTCCCGAAAATGCCATCTACGCGTGAGCGTGATGTGCGCGGGCGCGCCGATTGTGCTGCACCCAATGCCCAGCCATTTTCCAGAGAGTTATGCCAGAACTGCGCCAGTGTTGTGCCTGGGGCACGAGGACGCCCACGCGTACGCGTGGTTGACGCGTACGCGTCGATTGGCATATGTTTAATCCACGCGTTAGCGTGCATGACGCTTGCGCATCGATGGAGTTTTGAGGCCATTCACGCGTGCGCGTGGAGTGCGCGTACGCGTGGACCTGTTTTCATCCCAAAGTTGATTTTTGAGTTTTAAAAGCCAAATTTCATACTTCTAAGCCTCCGATCTCACCACCTATATCTTAAATCATTATGATATGCCTAGCTATGAGAGAAGAAGCTAGTGGATGTGGTAACTTGCGAGTGAAGCAAGGGAAAAATGAATGATCAATGAGGATCATTGATGATTATGTGAGATGTGGAGGATGGTGGTGGAAGTGCT
>NC_029772.3:82185936-82197783 GCF_000817695.3 Arachis duranensis
CGCTGAGGCATGCTGGAGACTTCTAGATTTGCGAAGATCCTTTGTTCTCGGGGCTATGTTTTGGTTTATATGTTTTGTTTAGATACTTTTATCTCCATTAAATAATACAAACTGTGATGACTCCTCTTATGGGAGATTTTGGAGAATAGGTTTATGTATTTGTGTCCCTTTGGGTTTCCTTTGGGGTTTTCCTTATTTTATCATATGTATATATTGCTATGCTCGGACCGGTTATCTTCGCAGCCGGATCTTGAGTCTTGATATTCCTATTTTTGACACTCCTGTGTATATATATAATTCTCGCGTTAGTTTATCCTTATTCGTTACGTTGTCGATCGGAGTGTTGCGCTTTAGAGTTGCGATGGTTTTTGTTTACCCCTTTTTCTACAAAGGCTCCTAGTTATAATCAATCATTCATACTACTATATGTACTAAATTTTCATTTTAGAGGTCGCAATACCTTGCCATCTCTGAATTATGACTTAAGCATAAGACTCTGTATGGTAGGGTGTTACAATAGTGGAGCTATTTCATTGGTATGGACCACCCGTGATTTTTACCTCTCACAATGAGGAGATTTTCCACGTTAAAATCTCAGTGTGTTCTTGTTATTACTTTACTTGATGTATTTGCTTGTTCATAGTTGTGGCCATATTGTGTTGTGTGTGCTTCCATATTGTTCTTGTGTTGTTTCTGCTACTAGGCTCTTTCATACTAGAATCAGAGCTTGTTGGTTTTTTTCTGGGCTTGTGATTCTGTGAACAATGGAAGCTAATACTAATACTAGTAGGATGATCACTCTTAATGGTCCTAATTATAATTTGTGGAAGTCCAAAATTGAAAATTTGCTTTATGTCAAGAATTTTCATCAACTAGTTTTTGGTATAGAGAAGCCTAGTGATAAATATGATGATGATGATTAGACTTTGTTGCATAGACAAGTTTGTGGATATATTAGATAGTGGATTGACGATAATGTATTGAACCATATTATTGGAGAGACACATGCTCGGAGAGACACATGCTCGGACCCTTTGTATTAAACTTGAACAGTTATATGCTCGAAAAACTGGGAGTAACAAGATATTTTTGATCAAGCAGTTGTTGCCTTTAAAATATACAGATGGGACATCAATGACAGATCACTTGAATAACTTTCAAGGAATAATGAATCAATTATCTTTCATAGGTTTCAAGTTTGATGAATAGGTTCAAGGATTGTTACTTCTTGGATCCTTACCAAACTCGTGGGAAATTATCAGAATGTCATTGTCCAATTCTGCTCCTGATGGTGTAATCTCTATGGATCTTGCCAAGAGCAGTGTTTTGAATGAAGAAATAAGAAGAAAGTCACAAGGTACATCTACTATACATTCAGATATTCTTGTTTCTGAGTCTAGGGGGAGAAACAAAAGTTGAGGTCCTAAAAGTAGAGATAAAAGCATAAGCAAGTCTTGAGGAAAAGTATAGTAATATTGAGTGTCATCATTGTGGTCAAACGGGAAACGTGAAGAAATTTTGTTGGCAGCTAAAGAAGGAAAAAGCCAAAGCAAGTAAAAATAAGAGCACAAATAAAGATGATGGTAGCAACGAAGACAAGGTTAATGTAACTTATGATGATTTTCTTCTTGTTGAGGAGTTTGAATCTATTAACCTTGTTGATAATAGCACTAGTTGGGTGATTGATAATGGTACTTCTATTCATGTTAAATCTAGGAGGGATTTATTTACATCTTATACTCCTGATGATTTTGGTGATGTGAAAATGGCTTATCAAGGTGTTGCAAAATGTGCTGGTGTTGGACAAGTTTGCTTAGAAACCTCCAACAGTACTATGTTGACTTTGAAGCGTGTGAAGCATGTTCCAGATATTCAGTTGAACTTACTTTCTGTTGGTAAGTTGTGTGATGAAGACTTGGATAGCTCATTCTCTCGTGATAGTTAGAAGCTCACAAGGGTTCCATGGTTGTTGCTAGAGGTACATGACACTCTATATTTAACTCAAGCAAAGATTGTGAAAGATGTTGTTAATGCTGTTGAGTTTGTTGATGAAACTGATTTATAGCATAAGAGATTATGTCATATGAGTGAGAAGGGCATGAATATGTTATCCAAGAGAAATCTTTTATCTAGTTATAAGGTTGCTTTACAAAAGTGCAACCATTGCTTTGCTGGGAAACAAAACAGGGTTTCTTTTAAGAGTCATCCACCTTCAAGAAAGCCAGAGATACTTGACTTGGTGCATTTTGATGTATGTGGGCTGATGAAGACAAGAACACTTGGAAGGTCTATCTATTTTGTAACCTTTATTGATGACCATCCTAAGAAATTATGGGTTTACACTTTGAAGACCAAAGATCAAGTTTTGAATGTGTTCAAGAAATTTCAAGCTTCTGTTGAAAGAGAAACTGGAAGGAAGTTGAAATGTATTCGTGCTGACAATGGTGGTGAGTACTCAGGTCCATTTGATGTTTATTTTAAAGAGCATGGTATAAGACATCAGAAGACTCCTCAGTTGAATGGCTTGGCTGAAAGGATGAACAGAACATTGGTTGAAAGAGTTAGGTGCTTATTGTCACAATCTGGATTGGCAAAATCCTTTTGGGGTGAAACTTTGAGCACTGTTGTTCATGTCTTGAATCGGACACTATATGTTCCCTTGCAATTTGAAGTGCCAGAGAAGGTATGGTTAGGTAAAGATGTTTCTTATGATCATTTAAGAGTCTTTGGATGTAAAGCTTTTGTTCATATTCCTAAAGATGAGAGATCTAATCTTGATGTAAAGACTAGGCAGTGTATTTTTATTGGCTATGGCACAGATGAGTTTGGTTACAGGTTTTATGATCCTGTTAGCAAGAAGGTGATTCGGAGTAGAGATATTGTTTTTGTTGAAGACCAAACATTGAAGGATGTTGATAATGCGGAGAAGCCAATAGTTTAGCCTAGTGATGATTTTTCTGACTTGGATATTACTCCCTCTATGCCTATGGTAGAAGATGGTAGAGTTGAAGCTCAAAATAATAAGCATGATACAAGTGCAGGTGAAGATGGAACAGTTGATCTGAAACTTGATGAAGTTGGTGATGATGATCAAGATGAAGAACCAGCTTTGGAAATTTCTGCAGATGCACTCAGAAGGTCTACAAGAGAGAGAAAGCCTTCGTCAAGGTATTCTCCACATGAGTTTGTTTTGTTGACTGATGGGGGAGAACCTGAATGCTTTGGAGATGCTTTGAAGCTTTGCAAGAAGAAATGAAGTCCTTGCTTGAGAATTGTAACACCCTATTATTCAAATCCTTATGCTTGAGTCATAAGTCAATGATATTACGGTGGTACGACTCTCAGATGGATTATAATACATAATTATAATTAAAATTGAAAGTAAGTATTAAACGAGAAGGCTGAAATTGAGTAAAATAAAATCGCAAAGTCGTATCGCTCACGTATCGACAATAGATAAAGTGTTGATCGAAAAATGATATAAGAATAAAGACATAAAGGAGAATAAGAGAAGGACAGTATATGGATATATGACATAAGTAAATAGCCACTAGTTACGACCCGCGAAGTTTAGGCCAGTTAGGATAGAGTATGAAAGTAGATGACAACAGTACCTCCTAATCTCTCCCAAATAAAATATGAAAGCCTTTATAGGCAAGTTCAAAAGAGTTCAATACATAATATAAGCTTTTTAAAATAAGGGTGGAGAGATTCCAAGCAAAATATAAAGTAGAGGATATAAAGATCTTCGCCATCTCTAAGATGAACCACAGCTCACTTTTGAGCACCTGAACCTGTATCTGAAAAACAAGAGATATATACGGAATGAGAACCCCCAACCCATGGGTTCCCAGTACGGTAAAAGTGCCAAATAAATACAATGTATTGTAATAAAAACTCACTAAGCATCCTAACTTCTTTTCACCAAGTATTCATCCTATGTTCTCGCTAATCCATAAATAGGAAACAGTCATAAGGGAATGCTAAATCTAATTCATCTTCCTCATGCTTCACAACATTCTAACTCCCCGACAATTCACAATCAGAATTATAAACGAAACCATTCCCAGCCATACTGTCTCAGCAACTCTATATCGTTACCTCATATCCTCACCTAGAGCAAGTGAAATCACTTCACTGCGTCTACCCAGGGAGCTCAAATTATCTCATTCTCTACCTGGAGCAAGTGAAATCACTTCATTGCGTCTACCCAGCGAGCTCAATTACCTCATTCAATAATCATCATCATTATTCAATTACATCATCAACTCATCTCATCAAGAATAGCCCTCAGCATCAACCGACACCAGCATAAGGAACCTCTTAGTTGTACAAACACAAGCAATACAGGTAAGTAATACACAATAAGGTACAAGTAAAACAAGTAGCACATAATCAAGTAACATAGCATATATGATATAGCAATCCAAAACAAATAGGAAAACCCAAATAATTCAAACATATGCAAATGATGTATGCCTGCCCTATGGCTGATGAGTCTCATTTGTCGGTTATAAAGCCAACCCGACAAGTCCTGGTAGCTAACCATTGGACTGTCTCTCTATCGTGCATCCCCAACTTGAGTTATTCACAAACATAATCATAATCACACAATACCCACACTGGTGTTTATCCATGGGGGCAAACTCATCCGGAACTTTCACAATGTCTGGCCACACTTATGACATAGGGTCAACAGAATCTCGGATCTCAATCTGGAGCAAGTGGAGCCGACCTACTGCATCTACCCAAGGAAATCCGAAACTCAGATAATTTCACAAATCTCAAATCAACCTCGACTAGGAGCAAGTGGGGGCTAACCACTGCATTTATCCCAGGAGTTGCAAACCAAACCCGAAGCAAGTGTAATCAATGCCACTGCATCTACCAAGGCAGGTATATCTCACCACATCCCGGAACAAGTGGATCAATGCCACTGCATCTACCTAGGTAGGTGTTTAAAAGCTCAACCTGGAGCGAGTGGAATCACCACTACTGTCGCTACTACCCAAGCGTCAATATCTCTGACCTAGAGCAAGTGGGACAAACCACAACCCTTGCTACTACCCAGGCATCTCAAACATACATTCATTCAAAACTCCATAATTAAACTCATTTATCGAAATCCTCCTTCCTCATCTCATACCCGGAGCATGTGGATAATGCCACTGCCTACTACCCAGGGTCACATATCACATTCAATAATTTCCATTATTATTCATTTACCACATTCAATCATTAATCATATACATATACATATATATACTCAGCCATAATTCAATTCTTATCACAGCCACCCGGCTCATACTATACACAGCACTTCCACCATCATCCTCAGCAACTTATACAATCATCATTACTCATCATTCATCATTGATTCTCACTTTACTTCATCCACAAGTTACTACATGTCCTAGCTTCTTTTCATTACTAGGCATATTATAAAAATTTGGGACTTAAAGGATGAAAATGGAGGATTAGAAGTCTGAAATTTGGCTTTAAAACTCAAAAATCAATTTTTGGCTGAAGACGGGGTCACGCGTGCGCGTCGCCCATGCGCACGCGTGGAAGGTGAAAAAGTAGAGTGACACGTGAGCATCGCCCATATGGATGCATGGGAAGCAGAAAGGTAGCGCGACGCGTGCACGTCAGTCACGCGTACACGTGGGTATGTCTTGTGCTCCTCGCACAATACCAGCACAACTCTCTGGATTTTCTACTGGACACTTGCATCAATACAGGCGCACGTGTGAGGGAGAAAAAATCATGGGTGACGCGTGCACGTTAGCAATGTGTGCGCATCGGAGTACGTTTTTTTAAAAATTTTACTAAGTCTGAAAAGCTGCAGAATTCCATTTTTAAACCTCAAACTTCCGCCACACATAACTTCTTCTAAAAATTTTCTTTTTCAACCATTTCTGAATTGTTTGAAAGATCGTTTAATAAACTTTCATAAAAACTTGGTTTTGAAGAATTCCCAACTTTGAGGACTGAGTTACGGACCGCCGAAGTTGGTCAAAAATCAGTTTTTACCCAAAAACATAAATTACTAATTTTTCCAATGTTCACAAGCCAAATTCATTTTCACCCATCCAAATGACCACAATCCAGCCACATTCACATAATTACACTCAACCAAAACCAAATCTACCTCATCTATACAATTCAATTCAATTTCGTCACCTTCCACTCCTAAATTCCTAATTTCTTGTTATTCTACACTCCTCCTATTTTTTCACACACTTAACATTCAATATCCATTCAATCTCATTTGCCATCGCACAATACACACATCAAATTCACACAATATCCATTCAATATTCATTTTCCAATTCATCAAATTCTCAACACACCAAACATACAAATTCACAGAATTCTCAACTCAATCATTAATTTGCATTACATATCAACTATACATATTAGTACCAACCATTTACACAATCCAAACTTATTCCTAGCGGCATCTAGCCCAGGAATTCTCATTACACCACACGGTACTTAAGTGAAACTTAAACCGTAACTCTTGTAGCCAAAATAATTGAGCCTCTTCTTTGGAAGTCTCCACCAACCTTAGCTCCAAGCCTCATGCAAGAGTTCCACAAGCCAATTCAAGTTTCCAAGAGCACCAAAATCTCATCCAATAACTCTAACACAACCAATATCATACATACATCAACCTAGGGTTTATTAAATCTAGTAAATCACAAGGGTTAGTGCTTACTTACCTTAACCCACTAAATTTTGTGATGAATATCACCAATGGCCCATACTAGAGCGCCCCTAAACAACTAAAATCACAAGATTTCCTCAAAACCCAACCCAAATTTGAATTTAAAGGGAAAAACAAAAATTGGGTAGAGGATACTGGAATACTGAGGAGCGGATAATTTATACGCTTTTTGGCATTATTTTTAGGTAGTTTTTAGTAGGATCTAGCTACTTTTAGAGATGTTTTTAATAGTTTTTATGCAAAATTCACATTTCTGGACTTTACTATGAGTTTGTGTATTTTTCTGTGATTTCAGGTATTTTTTGGCTGAAATTGAGGGACCTGAGGAAAAATCTGATTCAGGCTTAAAAAGGACTGCTGATGCTGTTGGATTCTGACCTCCTTGCATTCGAAATGGATTTTCTTGAGCTACTGAACTCCAAATGGCGTGCTCTCAATTGCGTTGGAAAGTAGACATCTATGGCTTTTCAGCAATATATAATAGTCCATACTTTATTTGAGTTCACTGAGAGGACGGGAGGTAGCCATTGACAACGGTGAAATCCAACAGACAACTTGCCATGGAAGGGAGTAAGAAAGATTGGATGAAAGTAGTAGGAAAGCAAAGATTCAGAAGGAACAAAGCATCTCCATACACTTATCTGAAATTCCCACCAATGATTTACATAAGTATCTCTATCTTTATTTTATGCTTTATTTATCTTTATATTCAAAAACTATTATAACCATTTGAATCCGCCTAACTGAGATTTACAAGATGACCATAGCTTGCTTCATACCGACAATTTCCGTGGGATCGACCCTTACTCACGTAAGGTATTATTTGGACGACCCAATGCACTTGCTGGTTAGTTGTGCGAAGTTGTGACAAAGTGTGATTCACGTTTGAGAGCTCCAAGTCTTTGGCGCCATTGTTGATGATCACAATTTCGTGCACCAAGTTTTTAGCGCCGTTGCCGGGGATTGTTTGAGTTTGGACAACTGACGGTTCATCTTGTTGCTCAGATTAGGTAATTTTCTTTTCAAAAAGTTTTCAAAAAAATTTTTTTCTTTCTTTTTTCGTTTTTTCTAAAAATTATTTTCGAAAAATCCAAAAAATTAATAAAATCATAAAAAAACCAAAAATATTTTGTGTTTTTTGTTTGAGTCTAGTGTCAATTTTTAAGTTTGGTGTCAATTGCATGTCTTTAAAAATTTGTGCATTTTTCGAAAAACTCATGCATGGTGTTCTTCATGATCTTCAAGTTGTTATTGGTAAGTCTTCTTGTTTGATCTTCATATTTTCTTGTTTTGTGTTTTTTGTTGTTTTTCATATGCATTTTTGCATTCATAGTGTCTAAGCATGAAAAATTTCTAAGTTTGGGGTCTTGCATGTTTTCTTTTCTTGAAAATTTTTCAAAAATAAGTCTTGATGTTCATCTTGATCTTCAAAGTGTTCTTGGTGTTCATCTTGACATTCATAGTGTTCTTGCATGCATCATGTGTTTGATCCATAATTTTTATGTTTTGGGTCATATTTGTGTTTTTCTCTCTCATCATTAAAAATTCAAAAAATCAAAAAATATATTTTCCTTATTTCTCTCATAAATTTTCGAAATCATTGGATTGACTTAGTCAAAAATTTTAAAAATAAGTTGTTTCTTGTTAGTCAAGTCAAAATTTCAATTTTAAAAATCCTACATTTTCAAAATCTTTCAAAAATCAAATCTTTTTCATTTTTCGTATTATTTTTCGAAAATTTTAAAAAGTAATTTCAAAATCTTTTTCTTATTCTTATCTTTTCAAAATTGATTTTCAAATCTTTTTCAACTAACTAATTGCCTTTTTGTTTGTTTCTTATATTTTTCAAAACCACCTAACTACTTTTCTCTCTCTAATTTTCGAAAATCCCTCACCCTTTTTCAAAATTCTTTTAATTAACTAATTGTTTCAAATTTTAATTTTAATTTTATTTCTTCTCTTAATTTTCGAAAATCACTAACTTTTTTTTCAAAAACAATTTTTGAAAACTCTCCTCTTTCTCACCTCCTTTTATTTATTTATTCAATTACTAACACTTCTCTTTATCTTAAAATTCGAACCCTCGCTTCACTTCTGTGTTCGAATTTTTCTCCTCCTTCTTCTATTCTTTTCTTCTTTTACTCACATAAAGGAATCTCTATACTGTGACATAGAGGATTCCTCTTTCTTTTTGTTTTCTTCTTTTTTATATGAGCAGGAGCAAGGATAAGGACATTCTTGTTGAAGCAGATCCTGAACCTGAAAGGACTCTGAAGAAGAAGCTAAGAGAAGCTAAAGCACAACAATCCAGAGAAAACCTTACAGAGAATCTCGAAAAAGAAAGGGACATGGCCGAACCCAATAACAATGGTGGAGGCACAAGGAGGATGCTTGGTGATTATACTACACCTACTTCCATTTTTTATGGAAGAAGCATCTCAATCCCTGCCATTGGAGCAAACAATTTTGAGCTGAAGCCTCAACTAGTTGCTCTAATGCAACAGAACTGCAAGTTTCATGGACTTCTATCAGAAGATCCCTATCAGTTTTTAACTAAATTCTTGCAGATCTGTGATACTGTTAAGACTAATGGAGTAGATCCTGAAGTCTACAGGCTCATGCTTTTCCCTTTTGCTGTAAAAGACAGGGCTAGAACATGGTTGGACTCACAACATAAAGATAGACTGAACTCTTGGGATAAGCTGGTCATGGCCTTCTTGGCTAAGTTCTTTCCTCCTCAAAAGCTGAGCAAGCTTAGAGTGGATGTTCAAACCTTCAAGCAAAAAGATGGTGAATCCCTTTATGAAGCTTAGGAAAGATACAAGCAGTTGACCAAAAAGTGTCCTTCTGGCATGCTTTCAGAATGGACCATTTTAGATATATTCTATGATGGTCTATCTGAGCTTTCTAAGATGTCACTGGACCATTCTGTAGGTGGATCCATTCACCTAAAGAAAACACATGTAGAAGCTCAAGAACTCATTGACATGGTTGCGAATAACCAATTCATGTATAGCTCTGAGAGGAATCCTGTAAGTAATGGGACGCCTCAGAAAAGGGGAGTTCTTGAAATTGATACTCTGAATGCCATATTGGCTCAGAACAAAATGTTGACTCAGCAAGTCAACATGATTTCTTAGAGTCTGAATGGATGGCAAAATGCATCCAACAGTACTAAAGAGGCATGTTCTGAAGAAGAAACTTATGATCCTGAGAACCCTGCAATGGCAGAGGTGAATTACATGGGCGAAGCCTATGGAAACACCTATAATCCCTCATGCAGAAATCATCCAAATTTCTCATGGAAGGATCAACAAAAGCCTCAACAAGGCTTTAATAATGGTGGAAGAAACAGGCTTAGCAATAGCAAGCCTTTTCCATCATCTTCTCAGCAACAGACATAGAATTCTGAGCAGAGCCCCTCTAGCTTAGCAAACATAGTCTCTGATATATCTAAGGCCACTTTAAGTTTTATGAATAAAATAAGGTCCTCCATTAGAAATTTGGATGCACAAGTGGGTCAACTGAGTAAGAAAATCACTGAAACTCCTCCTAGTACTCTCCCAAGCAATACAGAAGAGAATCCAAAAAGAGAGTGCAAGGCCATTGATATGATCAAAATGGCCAAACCCAAAGAGGAAGAGGAGAACATGAATCCCAATGAGGAAGACCTCATGGGACATCCTCCAGATAGAAAGGAGTTCCCTATTGAGGACCTAAAGGAATATGAGGCTCATATAGAGACCATAGAGATTCCATTAAACTTCCTTCTGCCATTCATGAGCTCTGAGAACTATTCTTCCTCTGAAGAGGATGAAGATGTAACTGAAGAGCAAGTTGCTCAATATCTAGGAGCCATCATGAAGCTGAATGCCAAGTTGTTTGGTAATGAGACTTGGGAAGGTGAACCGCCCTTGCTCATTAGTGAACTAAATACATGGGTTCAGCAAACTCTACCTCAAAAGAAACAAGATCCTGGTAAATTCTTAATATCCTGTACCATAGGCACCATGACCTTTGAGAAGGCTCTGTGTGACCTGGAGTCAGGTATAAATCTTATGCCACTCTATGTAATAGAGAAACAGGGGATCTTTAAGGTACAAGCTGCAAGAATCTCAATAGAGATGGCAGACAAGTCAATAAAACAAGCTTATGGATTGATAGAGGACGTGTTAGTGAAAGTTAAAGGCCTTTACATCCCTGCTGATTTCATAATCTTAGACACTGAAAAGGATGAGAATGAATCCATCATTCTTGGAAGACCCTTCCTAGCCACAGCAGGAGCTATAATTGATGTTGACAGAGGAGAGCTAGTCCTTCAATTGAATGGGGACTACCTTGTGTTTAAAGCTCAAGGATCTTCCTTTGTAACCATGGAAAAGAGGCACGATAAGCTTCTCTCAATACAGAGTCAAACAAAGCCCCCACAATCAAACTCTAAGTTTGGTGTTGGGAGGCCACAACCAAACTCTAAGTTTTGGTGTTGATCCTCCACATTCAAACTCTAAGTTTGGTGTTGGGAGGTCCCAACAATGCTCTGATGATCTGTGAAGCTCCATGAGAGCTCACTGTCAAGCTATTGACATTAAAGAAGCACTTATTGGGAGGCAACCCAATTTTTATTTGTCTATACTTCTATTGTTCTTTTATGTTTTATTAGGTTTATGATCATGTGGAGTCACAAAACAATTGCAAAAATTAAAAACAGAATAAAAAATAGCAGAAGAAAAAGCACACCCTGGAGAAAGAGCTTACTGGCGTTTAAACGCCAGTAAGGAGCATCTGGCTGGCGTTCAACACTAGAACAGAGCATGAAGCTGACGTTGAACACTAGAAACAAGCAGCAGTCTGGCATTTAAACACCAGGATTGCACCCTGAGAAGAGCTAGCGTTTAACCCCAGAAACAAGCATGAAAGTGGCGTTCAACGCCAGAAACATGCTACAGATTGGCGTTGAACGCCCAAAACAAGCATGGTAGTGGCGTTTAACACCAGAAACATACTGCAGTCTAACGTTAAATGCCAGGATTGCATACAGAGGGCATTTTACACGCCTAAAGGGTGCAGGGATGAGAAATCCTTGACACCTCAGGATCTGTGGATCCCACAGGATCCCC
>NC_029772.3:82197840-82222263 GCF_000817695.3 Arachis duranensis
CACCTCAATCCCTCTTTCCCATCACCTCTTCACCACTCACATCCATCCACTCTTCCCCATAATCCCCACCTACCTTCAAATTTAAAATCTCTTTCCCACACAAACCCACCCTAAATGACCGAACCCTAACCCCTCTCCCTCTACTATATAAACCCCTCATTCCTTCTTCATTTTCACACATCACTACCCTCTCTTCTCTCCCTTGGCCGAATACACATCTCTCTCCATCTCCTCCATATCTTCTTCTTCTTCATATATTCTTTCTTCTTTTACTCGAGGACGAGCACAATTCTAAGTTTGGTGTGGTAAAAGCATAGCTTTTTTGTTTTTCCATAACCATTGATGGCACCTAAGGCCAGAGAAACCTCTAGAAAGAGGAAATGGAAGACAAAAGCTTCCACCTCCGAGTCATGGGAGATGGAGAGATTCATCTCAAAAGCCCATCAAGACCACTTCTATGAAGTTGTGGCCAAGAAGAAGGTGATCCCTGAGGTCCCTTTCATGCTCAAGAAAAATGAGTATCTGGAGATCTGACATGAGATCCAAAGAAGAGGTTGGAAAATTCTTACCAACCCCATTCAACAAGTCAGAATCTTAATGGTTCAAGAGTTCTATGCCAATGCATGGATCACTAGGAACCATGATCAAAGCATGAACCCAAACCCAAAGAATTGGCTTACAATGGTTCGGGAGAAATACTTAGATTTCAGTTCGGAGAACGTAAGGTTGGCGTTCAACTTGCCTATGATGCAAGAAGACGCACGCCCCTACACTAGAAGGGTCAACTTTGATCAAAGGTTGGACCAAGTCCTCATGGACATATGTGTGGAAGGAGCTCAATGGAAAAGAGACTCAAAAGGCAAGCTGATTCAATTGAGAAGACTGGACCTTAAGCCTGTGGCTAGAGGATGGTTGGAGTTCATCCAACGCTCCATCATCCCACTAGCAACCAATCCGAAGTAACTATGGATCAGGCCATCATGATCCATAGCATCATGATTGGAGAGGGAGTAGAAGTTCATGAAGTCATCCCTCTAGAACTCTACAAAGTAGCCGAAAAACCCTCCACCTTGGTAAGGCTAACTTTTCCTCATCTCATTTTCCATCTATGCTACTTAGCTGGAGTTGTCATAGAAGGAGACATCTTCATTGAAGAGGACAAGCCCATCACTAAAAAGAGGATGGAGCAAACAAGAGAGCCCATTCATAGATCTCAAGAGACACATGAGGAAGCTCATCATCAAGAAATCCCTGAGATGCCTCAAGGGATGCATTTTCCTCCGAACAACTATTGGGAACAACTCAACACTTCTCTAGAAGGATTGAGTCATGACATGAACCAATTAAGGGTGGAACACCAAGAGCACTCCATCATTCTCAATGAGATTAGAGAAGATCAAAGAGCTATGAGGGAGGAGCAACAAAGGCAAGGAAGAGACATAGAAGAGCTCAAGGATGCCATTGGTCCTTCAAGAAGAAGGCGCCACCATCACTAAGGTGGACTCATTCCTTAACTTCCTTGTTCTTATCTCTCTGTTTTTCGGTTTTTGAGCTTCATGTTTGTCTATGTTTGTGTCTTTATTACTTGATCATTAGTGTCTAGTAACTATGTCTTAAGGCTATGAATAATTCCAATTAGTTTAATTATATTGATGTGGTGACAATACTTTTTGTTTTCTTAATGAATGCTTGAACAGTGCATATTTTTTATCTTGATTATTTATGAATGTTAAAATTGTTGGCTCTTGAAAGAATGATGAACAAGAGAAATGTTATTGATGACCTAAAAAATCATAAAATTGATTCTTGAAGCAAGAAAAAGCAGTGAATAACAAAAGCTTGCAAAAAATGGCGAAAAAATATAAAAGAAAAAGAAAAAGCAAGCAGAAAAAGCCAATAGCCCTTAAAACCAAGAGGCAAGGGTAAAAAGGATCCAAGGCTTTGAGCATCAATGGATAGGACGGCCCAAGGAAATAAATCCAGGCCTAAGCGGCTAAATCAAGCTGTCCCTAACCATGTGCTTGTGGCATGCAGGTCCAAGTGAAAAGCTTGAGACTGAGTGGTTAAAGTCGTGATCCAAAGCAAAAAGAGTGTGCTTAAGAGCTCTGGACACCTCTAACTGGGGACTTTGGCAAAGCTGAGTCACAATCTAAAAAGGTTCGCCCAGTCATGTGTCTGTGGCATTTATGTATCCGGTAGTAATACTGGAAAATAAAGTGCTTAGGGCCACGGCCAAGACTCATAAAAGTAGCTGTGTTCAAGAATCAACATACTTAACTAGGAGAATCAATAACACTATCTGAACTCTGAGTTTCTAGAGATGCCAATCATTCTAAACTTCAAAGGATAAAGTGAGATGCCAAAACTGTTCAGAAGCAAAAAACTACTAGTCCCGCTCATCTAATTAGAAATAATATTCATTGATATTTTGGGATTTATAGTATATTCTCTTCTTTTTATCCTATTTGATTTTCAGTTGCTTGGGGACAAGCAACAATTTAAGTTTGGTGTTGTGATGAGCGGATAATTTATACGCTTTTTGGTGTTATATTTAGGTAGTTTTTAGTAGGATCTAGCTACTTTTAGGGATGTTTTTATTAGTTTTTATGCAAAATTCACATTTCTGGACTTTACTATAAGTTTGTGTGTTTTTCTATGATTTTAGGTATTTTCTGGCTGAAATTGAGGGACCTGAGCAAAAATCTTATTCAGGCTGAAAAAGGACTGCTGATGTTGTTGGATTCTGACCTCCCTGCACTCGAAATGGATTTTCTAGAGCTACAGAACTTCAAATGGTGCTCCTTTAAATGATTTGGAAATTAGACATTCAGGGCTTTCTAGAAATATATAATAGTCCATACTTTATTCGAGTTTAGACGATGGAAACTGGCGTTCAAGGCCAGCTCCATGTTGCATTTTGGAGTAAAACGCCAGAAACACGTCACAAACCAGAGTTAAACACCAAAAACACGTTACAACTTAGCGTTTAACCCCAAGAGAAGCCTCTGCACGTGTAAAGCTCAAGCTCATCCCAAGCACACACTAAAGTGGGCCCTGGAAGTGGATTTCTGCACTAAGACTTATTTCTGTAAACCCTAGTAACTAGTTTAGTATAAATAGAACTTTTTACTATTGTACTAGGGTCAGATCTTTGGACGAGATTTTGGAACATCTTTGATTATTGTTAGTCCTTAGACATTGGGGGCTGGCCTCACGGCCATGCCTGGACCATCACTTATGTATTTTCAACGGTGGAGTTTCTACACACCATAGATTATGGTGTGGAGCTCTGCTATTCCTCGAGTATTAATGCAATTACTATTATTCTTCTATTCAATTCAGCTTATTCTTATTCTAAGATATTTGTTGCACTTCAACATGATGAATGTGATGATCCGTGATACTCATCATCATTCTCACCCATGAACGTGTGCCTGACAACCACTTCCGTTCTACCTTAGATCGAGTGCGTATCTCTTAGCTTCCATTCCGAAAGATCAGAGTCTTCGTGGTATAAGCTAGAATTATTGGCAGCCATTCCTAAGATTTGGAAAGTCTAAACGTTGTCTGTGGTATTCCGAGTAGGATCTGAGATGGGATGACTGTGACGAGCTTCAAACTCGCAAGTGTTGGGCGTAGTGACAGATGATTAGCCGTGCTGTGACAGAGCATTTGGACCATTTACACTGAGAGGATATGAGGTAGCCATTGACAACGATGAAACCCAACAGACAGCTTTCCATGGAAGGGAGTAAGAAAGATTGGATGAAAGTAGTAGGAAAGCAGAGATTCAGAAGGAACAAAGCATCTCCACACACTTATCTGAAATTCCCACCAATGATTTACATAAGTATCTCTATCTTTATTTTTTGCTTTATTTATCTTTATATTCAAAAACCATTATAACCATTTGAATCCGCCTAATTGAGATTTACAAGATGATCATAGCTTGCTTCATACCGACAATTTCCGTGGGATCGATCCTTACTCATGTAAGGTATTACTTGGACGACCCAGTGCATTTGCTGGTTAGTTGTGCAAAGTTGTGACAAAGTGTGATTCACGTTTGAGAGCTCCAAGTCTTTGGCACCATTATTGATAATCACAATTTTGTGCACTAAATACTCACCACAAAACTTAGATAAAATTGTTGAGGATGAGAAGAGTGATGCGTGGCTGCAAACGGCTCGTCAATTGGAGTTCCGGAGAAAAAGTTATGGTGATTTGAAGTTTGGGAAGCTAGGTTTCCTTTCTCTCTTCTCTCTATCCGCCCCTCCCTCTCATTTTTAGGGTAAATAAGCTAAAATAACCATAACTAATGTTTATATATGTTGGGTCTTGGGCCCACTTGGGCTCGGTTCACTTGGTTTAGTCCATTGGCCCAACTTTGGGCCAAAACCTTTAAGATTAGAGTTTTAAATCGTATTTTAAATATTTCTATCTTCATAAATTATAAATTCTCATTTCTTAACCTTATTCACTTATAATTAATTTCCTCAGCTGCAGTACCAGACAGATCTCAGCTGGTACTGCCGGTCAAATTTTCAGTACGCATTTTTATTCAGAAAACTATGTTTTCTGACTCAGAAAAATTCACTGAGTCTAAACATCATATTTAAATTATCAAAATTTGATTGATAGTTTTTCTAACCGTATTTGCTCCTATTTAATTTATTATTTAATTACTTACGATTTGACCGGGTTTTACAAGAATGATACCTATGAGTTGGTGAAGCTACCGAAGTGTATGCGAGTTTTGAAGAACAAATGGGTATTCAGAATCAAGAATGAAGAACACAATTTTAAGCCTCGGTATAAAGCTAGACTAGTTGTTAGAGGTTTTAGCCAGAGAAAAGGTGTTGATTATGAGGAGATCTTTTCTTCTATTTTGAAGATGACATCCATTCGTGCTGTGCTTGGATTAGCAGCATCTCTTGATCTAAAGATTGATCAAATGAATGTGAAGACAGCTTTTCTTCATGGTGATTTAGACAAGGCGATCTACATGGAGCAACTGGAGGGCTTTGTTGTTAAAGGAAAGGAAGATTTTGTGTGCAAGCTTAAGAAGAGTTTTTATGGGTTGAAGCAAGCTCCAAGACAGTGGTACAAGAAGTTTAAATCTGTTATGGGAGAGCATGGTTACTGTAAGACAACTTCAAATCATTGTGTATTTGTGCAAAATTTTTCTAATGGTGATTTTATCATTCCTTTGTTTTATCTGGATGATATTTTGATTGTGGGCAAGAATGCTTTGAGGATTAATGAGTTGAAGAAACAGTTGAGTAAGTTCTTTGCTATGAAGGACTTGGATCCTACCAATCAGATTTTGGGCATGACTATTACCCGTTATAAAGATTCCAAGAAGCTTTATTTGTCACAGGAGAAGTACATAAAGAAGGTGTTTCAAAGGTTTGGCATGAATAATGCCAAATGTGTTGCTAGTTCTTTTGCTCCTCATTTTAAGTTGAGCACTAAGCATTGTCCAACCACTGATGAGGAGAAACAAGCAATGGATGAAATTTCTTATGCCTCAGCTGTTAGAAGCTTGATGTATACGATGGTGTGTACTAGACCAGACATTGCTCATGCGGTTGGTACTGTGAGTCATTTTCTCTCTAATCCAGGTAAAGAACATTGGAATGCTGTTAAATAGATTATGAGATATCTCAAAGGTACAACTAACTTGAGTTTGAGTTTTGGTAGTGAGAAACCTTTGCTAGTAGCTTTACTGATGCAGACATGGCAAGAGATATTGATTCTCGAAAGTCTAGTTCAGGTTATTTGGTCAAGTTTGCAGGGAAAGCTATTTCATGGCAGTCAAGGCTATAGAAGTGTGTTGCACTTTCTACCACAGAGGCAGCGTTTATTGCAGCAACTGAAACATATAAAGAGTTGTTGTGGATGAAGAAGTTTCTTGTAGCACTCGGTTTCAAGCAAGACCGTTATGTGTTGTTATGTGATAGTCAAAGTGCTATTCATCTTGCCAAGAATTCTACTTTCCATCCAAGATCTAAACATATTAATGTTAGGTATCACTGGATTTGGGATGTGTTAAATTCCAAGTTGTTGGAACTTGAGAAAGTTCACACTGATGACAATGGTGCTTATATGATGATAAAAGCAATATCAAGAGATAAGTTTGAAACATGTTGTTTGATCGCCGAAATGGCGAGGGCCTCCACCTAGTCAAGAAGGGGGAGATTTGTTGAGTTTTTTCTCTCCTTTGTGAGGCCCAAGCCCAACATTTTGAGGGTGTCTTTTTGCACTCATTGTGTCACAACCCTAATTAGATTTTTTGGGTCTTTTGAGAGTGAGAGAGTGTAGCCACCAAGTGAGAGAGAAAAGGGAAAACAGAAATTCAGTTTTTATGCAAAGCAGTAAATTTCAGATGACAGTTTCTCATTCATTCACTGTTGGATCGGCTTGAAATTTTAACTGTGTGTTCCACTCATCCTGTTCTTCATTCTGGTCAGTCAAGGTATTGATAAGAGGTTTGGAATGGGAGAAATTAGCTTCTCAAGAGAGAACATAGGTTTTCCATTTTTACACAAAGCAACAATCTTGGAACAGCAGTTTCTCATTCTTTCACCGTTGGATTGACATGAAATTTGGACTACAGATATTTCATATCTTGTTCTTTATTCTGAACAGTGGAAATTTTAATTGGAGGTCTACAGAGAGAGATATTGGCTTTGACAATAGCTCTATTTTTTTGGAAATTTTTCATCTTCTTTCTTCGCATTTATGAGCTTTGATGCTTTGAAGTTTTGGCTGGCTATATGCACATTTTCATGCTTTGTTTGAGACTCTCTTATATCTCATTTGATAATAGTGGAGCTATTTCATTGGTCTGGACGACCCGTGGTTTTTACCTCTCACATTGAGGGGGTTTTCCACGTTAAAATCTCGATGTGTTCTTATTATTGCTTTACTTGCTATATTTGATTGTTCATAGTTGTTGCCATATTATTTTGTGAGTGCTTGTGTTGTTTCCGCTGCTAGACTCTTTCAAAATGCCGATGGGATGGAAAGACAAGCCCCTAACTGAAACGGACGGCTGCGTCAGCTCACTCATTACAGCGATTAGGCTAGGGTTTCCATTTTAGTTTGGGGAGAAGGAAGGAGATAATAAAAAATGGAGAAGGGGGGTCTAGGGTTGGAAAGGGAGGCTTTTGTGTTTCACGCTTGCCCCTGACTGTGACGGGCAAGTGTAGTGGCTTGCACTAGTGAGTCTATGGTTACCGTTTCTTTTGAGAGAAGGATATGGGAGAATTGGAGGAAGGGTTGGGACTTGGGAGGAGATGCATTTTGGGTTCTCTGTATGCTTTCTTTCTTTTTCTTTTAGTAGCAAAACATCATCGTTTTATGAGAACCATGCTTCCTGGGGTAAACAACGACTGGGAACTGGGAATGGGTTTGGCTCACTGAATGGCAGATCAATTATTTTTTCTTTGGGTCGGGTTGGTTTTTTCTTTGCCATAGTGGTTTCAGTGACGTTATTCTCCTTTTTGTGTTTTGGTATTCATAGTTGTAGTGATTTCTAGGTTTCTTGGGTGTTGAGTAGAAAGGCCTTTGACATAAAACCAAGTTTTGTCCAAAAACGAGAAAAAGGCCAAGGATTGGACCCGTAATCAACCAAACTTAATTACTCATCATAACATTTAATTATCAAACCAAACTAGCAGCCTCCTCACGTGGTTTTATTGAACTTTTTCTGCAATGTTTCTGGCACACTTCACATCATGTCTCCTTTCTATGCCACTTGTTATAACCACAGGTTGCCACTATATATCTACACATGTGGATGTCAACATACTATCTACACCATAGAATTTGCCCATAAATGATTCTGTAAGAAGATGTAAAAGAAATAAAGTCATTTATACTTTGGGTAACTGTTACCTAAAATTTATTGCATAGTCTACATTCTTATAACTTCAGCTTAACTTAGATGAGATTTTGGGGCACCATTTACTTGAAATATTCATTTATTTTTTTTATTCCCTAGGTAAAGTGCCTTGAATAAGCAACATGTTCAACATGCATTGATGAATCTAGCTATTTTATTCTTACGACAGCAAGCTATAATTAATGAATTTATCAATATTCACCAACATTTTTCAAGCAACTCATCATTCATGATATTAAAATCATTTAATATTTATCCTTTTTGGTAGGTACCATGAATATATGTTTATAGTTTGCATATATATCTTCTTCTATATAACCTCATTGTCATCTAGCAATCCTATTAGGCTTTTGGGAAAAACTTGCATCTTATAAGAATCCATTTTATATTTATACACTCAGTAGTTTTTGTTTCAATCAGAGTAGTATGGCATCTCCATTCAACATGCTTAAAGATCTTGACCTTATTGCTGTTAATCAAGTTTGGTGTATCAAAATTTGTGTTATCAAAATATGGTCTATTACCATAGGTAAAGAGAAGTTTAGGAGGCCCAACTTGGAGCTTTGGTTGCTATGGATAAATCAGTAAGTTTTTTTATCATGAATTCCTTTAATTTATATGAGATATAAAACATGCGATTATGCAATCCTTCATTTTAATTCTTTTTTTTTTGGCACAAATTGTTAATTTTTTAGGGCCATTGGATACAGTGTTCTATTAAAAATCCTCTGAGGAGATTATTTGAACAGGATTTAATTGAGGGTAAGGTGTACTCTATTGCTAATTTCTCACTTGAACTTAATGATCAGAAGTACAAGCCAACAACCTATGCTTTCTCTATTTTCTTCAAGAGGGAAACTCAATATCGTTCGTTAGTAGATATTAACTGTTCTAACAATGTTTTTCACTTTGTCCCAAATGAAATAATACTTAATTATGATAATCACCAATCTTATTTAATATGTACATCTCAAATATCATTTTTGTTATATTTTTTAGTTATGTGATTATAACATCATTATGGTTTTATGAGTTTTTTTAATACAGATGTCATCGGGTTGTTAATTGGAAAATGTGATATAATAGAGTTCACAAAAAATGGAAAGAAGTCTATATACATGATGATTGAGCTTGATGATATGAAGTATGTTTATAAAGTTTGTTTATTTAAGTTGAGAAGGATTTTTTTTAATTGTTATTTACAATTATTCATTAGTTGTCATCGCTATATCCATCGGTTTATATAGATGTAAGGGTAAAATAAGGTGTACTTTGTGGGAAAATTTTGCTAATAAACTGGTGAAACACATGGAGGACCAACCTTCTATTGAATTTGTAATCATCCTGCAATTTGCCAAGTTTAACATGTTCAAGGGTATGCTATTTATTTTACCTCAAGTATAAATTATTCATTTATTTAGGTCTTCATACATGTTAAACTACATCTTAATTTATCCAATAATGTAACCTAAGTACTCTCTATTCAAATATTAGTATCATCATATTTTATTCATTTATTCTTTTATAGGAACTATAGGCATATCTAATATAAACTATAACTCTACCTTATACATTAATGCTAACCTTCAAGAGGTTAAATATATTATGAAAAATGACAAGGCTTTTAACCAACTTTCTCAAATTGTATCTGAAACTTCAATGTCACTTGAACAAGATCTTATTAGCTATAGCCCATACAAGCCCATTTCTGAACTTAAGGAGACCACTGAGGTTTTATATAAATAGTTTGTAATGTATTTTTATGAATTCTAAATCATGGAAATTCTTTAAGATTCTACTAAAAAATTTATGATTTTCAGGGTGGTATATTTGTTACTATTAGAATAGTCATGTCTATTAATACTAGATTGGGTTGGTGGTACAAGGGGTGTAAGATGTGCTTTCATTCACTTAAAGGGGATGAGAATTCATACTATTTCCATTCATGTGATATTATCCTAATACTCATGTCCCTCAGTAACAAATGTGTTATTATACAATTTAAATTAATTAGTCTAATTTTTTCTCTTGGAGATCATTATCATATAATTTTTTTTTCAAATGTCAGTTACTGTATTCACCTCAAAGTATCTAATAAAATGGATTGTGCCTCATTTATTATTTATGATAAGGAAGTCTCCAAGATTCTTGAAATTTCTGCTTCCGAGCTTCGATTGAAACAGATAGCAAAGGTATAAATTTTTGTCAATATGTTGTTAATCTCTCCATCTATTTAATTATTTGATAATTATGTATGTGGTGCTCAATTATAGGGTTACAACAAGGATGAATTTCCTTCTGAGATAAACTCATTTAGAGGTAAGAAGTTTCTATTCAAGATTTTTGTCAAGCTCGATGATATCAATATTTTGAAGTTGACTGAAGATCCAACTATCTTGAATTTGTTTGCTGCTAAGTACAAGCTATCTGATGTATGAAATAAATGACACACGATTTATCTAAATAATTAATCTTGGTCCTTCTTATAATTTTACCTTATTATTATGTAATCAACAGAACATCCCCATTGAAAATTCTAAACTCCAGACCTTACATACAAATTATACTGATAATGCTAAGGTCAGATACTTTTTATTGTTTTTTCTTTATAATAGTTATATGTTTTATTCGATATCATATTATCATTTTTTGCTTGATTTCAAGAGATCAATTCTCAATCATGCAAAATTATTTCTCTTGACGGTAATGATGACTTTGTTACTCCAAAGAGAGGTATTATAGCTGGTGTAATGGCCAAGAAACCGGTGGATGTTTTTCTATAGACTCCCACTATTTCCTCTTCCAAAATGTAGAAAGCTCTCTTATGATTCTGAGTACAGCTTTGTCAAAGGGCATGCTGACTAATTTTGGATATATTATTGATCAATGTTGTTATCTATTTGGGTCAATGTAATGTTCTCTAATGTCTTTTTAATTATCTTAAAAGGCCATGGAGAGCTTATGTTTTATTTTAGTGTTATTTTTGTCCAATAATCAGGTTTAATATGTTTTCCATGTGTCTTAGTAGTTGTTTCTTTGTTTAGTCAAGTTAATGTTTAAGTATTTTCCTTTGTTTGCTTTCAATTAAGATGGGTTGTAATTAGGCTAGGCCTACATTATCTATCCTACTATTAATATTAGTTTTATGATGTGATCTTTTATTTTGTTTTCAATTTCAATTTGATATGATATCTACATTACATGTTTTAATAGTGTATATATATGTTTTGAGTTAAAGATTTCATTCTTTCATTAGTAGTTAACATATAACAGAATCTAAAACACCTTAAATTTAAATTGATGAGAGTTTCTAGATTAACAGTTCCTTCTTTCATCAGGAGGTAAACATATAATATGACTTATAACTGCAAAATCAATATGGTTTAGACTACAATATAAAAGAATAGCAGCAACAAAACTAAAAGCATTATTTTTATAGTACATCGCAATTATTAACAAAGGAAAGTTAGTATATAGTAATTAATTTTGTAAAGCTTAAACACTGGAATGTTCTATTAATAATTTCATGTTTAATTAGATAAACTAAATTAGTATAAATAAACTTTCAACATATATATGTCAACTATTAGACCGTTTTTTGCAAGTGTAGTTGTCATTATTCTGTTTTTATCATTAAACATTTGTTTCACAAAATCACTGTTTCTGTATTTTTTATAAAGCCATATAATTAAACATGTGTGATATTTTGCTTTTCATATATATAAATTCTCTATAAAGACAAAAAGACTTATCTCTTCATTCATTAACATTATTAGCATTATACTTCACATATGGATTGAACCTCATTTAAAAGTAAACGTTCTCTGAAAGATAGACATGTATAACAAATCTATCCTCAGTTTTATGTTTCTACTAACTAAATGTCATTATTCTGTTTTCATCATTAAACATTTACTTCACAAAATCAATTATTACTATTTAGTTCATGTAGCTGAATTTTATTTATCGACAGACATATAAAATAAGTTCTATTTCTATATTTTGTTGTGAGCCACATAGTTGAACATGTTTGATATTTTTCCTTTCATATATATAAGTTCTTTTTAAAGTAAAAATTACTTATCTCTACATTCATTAAAATTATTAACATTATACCTCAGATATGGAGAAAACCTGATATAAAGGTATGTGTTCTCTGACAATTTGATATGTATGAAAAATCTATCTTGAGGTTTATGTGTCTACTAACTAAATGTACCATTTTTTTACTTTTATTTATATATGTCCCTTTCTTCTAATTATATTCCTATATTTTTTTATTATTATAAAGTGTAAGCTCAATTTTATTACGGGAACAAATAGAAAATTTAAGGAATCCTTTTTTTATTATTAGATTATTAGATTAGATTAGATTAGATTATTCAATATTATTAAATTAGATTCAGTTGATAGTAATTAAATTCAACTCATTTTCCAATAAAGTTAGCTTTCTTCAAACAGTTGCATTAATTACAAAAGTTATGATGCCATGAGTATGTCAATATATGCCTGAGGTTTTTTTTTGCATGGATTCTGACATGCTTGTATGTAATTTGAACTCATTATAACTCAATGCATATTTGCCTCTTTTTTCTTCATTATTATTTGCCTCATTCATCATGTTAGGTGGCTTCAAATTAATTTTTTTTTTGTTATAAATAGGATGTTCAAGTTTTTTGTTGTTCCACCCAGAGTAGGAGTGTACTCTCTGCAAAATGACAGAGATGGATTCCAAACCAAGTGAGTTATTCATCAATATGTCGTTCATGTTATTATAGTTTTCTCCTTCTAATTTTGTGCAACTTATGGTGTTTTTTCAGATAACTATTCTAATTGCTTTAATTTTGTCTGCAGACATGAGTAAGAATTCTTACAACCCTAAAGATTTTGATCAAGACCGAACTTTTTATCTCTAGATTGATCCTTCTTCAATTAGTGTAACTCAATTTCAATTATATTTATAAAAAAGATAGTATTATTTTCATATATCATTGTATTTTTCTCATAGTAGTTACACTTCGTTTAAATTGTAGATATTGTCTGAGATTCCATCAATTTTCTATAGAAAATACAAAGAGCAATTGAATCACAAGATGTATTTCATTGACCTTAATGAAAACCAGGTTGAGGTATTGATTCAAAAGGGTTACTCATGTGGTTACATTTTAGCCGGTTTTGATATTTTGGTTAAATTTTATGGATGGAGGATGTATAAAGATTATGTTTATTAGGGAGGATCTTTTCTTAATTATTAAGGTAAATGATTCGGCAATGACAATTAAGACATTTTCTTCTCCTCCTGTGAAGCTTTTTTCTTGATTAAAAGCTTCATCTGTTGATGTCAATGGGTTCTCTCTCCCCACAAGCCATATTAATTCAGTTGGCATGTTTTTTGATGGTGATACTCAATCCCATGAATTACCAAAGCTACCCAATTCAGTATTAAGAAAGAACAATAATTTCTTTTTATATCATGTGTCTTTTAGCTCAGTATCTACTAATACTTTCCATGGTAGTTACCATAGTACACCTAATAATGAAACCTTATTAACTGATTTTATCATTCCTTTTACCTATCCAGAACCAAATTCTAGTACTCATCAAATGATGACTGGTTGCTATGGCCCTATTCACGAGATTGTTGTTTCCTCTTCGGTAGGCAATAATATAACAATTCGAATTTTTGAAAATTAAATAATGAGCTAAACAATTTTTATTATAATGAAATATTTCGAAAAAGATAAAAGAATTTTAATTATTATATTATTATTGTTGTTGTTAATAAAGTTTTTTTTTTAAAAAAGAAAGAAAGTGGCCGAAGCTATCAAGGAAACAAAAGGAAGAAAGCAATGTGGCTTATATGCATGAAATTATATATATGATCATGACACATATACCTCCTTCATTTAATAACTAATAACACTTGGTTATAAATCATCATCAATCACCTTTGTTCTTTTAATTTGACCACTGAACTAAATTTAAGGAAAATAAGAGAACCGTGGGTGAGGGAGGAAACCGTGACTTTCTTGACTTTTCAACTTTAATTTCTTACTATCTGTAACTCTAATAAAAAATCTAATCTGGTAAAAGTGTTCATATTCGTCTCCTCTACACGTTGACATTATTTTTATTCGGTAAAAGTTAACGGTGACTGATAAACTACTATTTTATAGTTTATCTTGTACTCAATTGAGTGATTTATATCAATTCTTTATTCACTTATTCATACTAATTGCATGGTTTTACATTTTTCTTCCTAATCTTGTACTATGATTGAAAACATGTTTTCTGGACCTTTAAATTGCTAATATTAACCCTCTCTTATTACCATTCGATGCCATGATATGTGTGTTAAGTGTTTTCAGAGATTATAAGGCAGGAATGGCTTAGAGGAGGGAAAGGAAGCATGCAAAAGTGACGTGGTTCCAAAACTTGAGCTACATAGGTCCAAATGAGGCGGTTCTAGTTGCGTTGGAAAGTTAACATCCGAGGCTTCAAAATGATATATAATTTGCCATAGTTGCCCTGAGAAAAAGTGACGCAAACGCGTGCATCACGCAAACGCGTCGCATCTGTAAAAATCAGCGTGTTTGAATTCACAACCAGTAAATTCTGGGCTGTTTCTGGCCCAGTTTTTGGCCCAGAAAACACAGATTAGAGGCTATAAAGTGGGGGAATGCATCTATTCATGAGGGCACCAATACAACTTTCATATTCACAATTTTAGGATTAGATGTAGTTTTTAGAGAGAGATGTTCTCTCCTCTCTCTTAGGTTTTAGGATTAGAATTTCTTTTAGTCATTAGGATTGTTTCTTCATACCAGGTTCAATGTTCCTTTATTTTGATTTCTCTTATACTTTTAGATACTATAATGCTTTTATTTATTAATGATTTATGTTGCCAAATTGGCTTATGAACTTTTCCATGTTAGATTTGATTTCTTTTATTAATGCAATTTGAGGTATTTCAGATATATGATTTTTATTTAGCTTTCTATATTCTTGGCTTTGGTTGAGTAATTAGAGACTCTTGAGTTATCAAACTTTTTTGTTGATTGATAATTGGAAGTTGCTAATTGACTCGAATTCCACTAACTCTAGTCTTTCTTTGGGAATTTACTAGGACTTGAGGATTCATATTGATTTATCCACTTGACTAGGGAACATTGTTGAAGTTTTCTATTTCAATTGGGTATGAAAGGGTGATGTACATTAAAGTTGTGCAGTTGTAACCACACTTGACTGCAAAGGATGTTAGGTCCTACTATATTTTCATTTCTGAGTTCATGTTTAGTCTATGTTTAATTGAATATTTTTTGTAGTATGCTTTTATTGTGTTTTCCTTCATGTCTATCGTTGTTATGTAATATTGTGTTATCATGCACCATGGCTCTTTTGTTGTTATGCTTCATTTAATCAAATCCCAAATTATCCTAGATTACTTTTCATTATAATTACAGCTATGATACATTTATTTATTACTTATATTTTGCATAGTAAATTTAGTTATACATATCCAACATATAATAGTATTTGTACAATTTATCTTCACTAATACTATACGTTAATGATAATGATCTATTAAAATATTCTCTTTAACTTTACTTCTGACTTCTGAGTAATTGGGCTTTAAGTAACACATAAGTAAACTGAAGTAATGATAAAATATAGTTATTTTATTAAATGCTATTTTATGTGCTTTTTTATCTATGACTTGTTGAATCTGAATTACTCAATAAAGATAATTTAGTTGATTCTAGTATATCATTTTATATATATTTCACGTCTACGTAAATTCTATGATAAGGAGGACTTTAACCCATTATTTTTTATGTATTAGATGTGTAATTATAGGACTTTATCATTCTGCATAATTAGTAGTGATTTTCACTATGTAATACATTTTTTCTATAGATTGATTTTTTTTTCCTTTAAATTTTTATAGAAAAAAATTATTCAAACTGATTGCATTAGATAGTTTAATAGGTGTTCATTAGTATATTAAATTTAAAATTACTCTTCCATTCTTATTATGCAGAATTAGATATGTTGCAATCCATGCTTCTTTTACATTGATTATTATTGATGTATATTAAATTTTCTATCTTTAATACTTTTAATTTCAAGCTTTTCTTACCTTTTTTTATTAAAGTACCAATGTTTGCACTTTTATTATGTTTCCCCTTTACACCATCATCATCTTATTCACATTTTCTTATTCAAGTAGATAATTCTTCGTTAATTGTCATATTCTTGAAGCACCATGCTTCCCCAAGCATTTAATGTGCACATTCATATACACCATTCCCGCCAATTGGATTATGTAGATAGCAATTAATTTTATTTATTTTGATATTAGTTTTTAAAAAATTCTGCTCCGATCTATTAGATTATATGAATTGTGTAGCAGTCACATTTATTACAGAGGCAATAATACCATTTTACTCCAAATCATTTAATGCTATAAAACTATCAGGAGTATGGCATACCCCAATCTTTTTATTTATTATTCGCTATTTACTTACTTTGTTTGGAGTATTGATTTAAAATAATACATATATATCTTCTTCAGGCACAATAAATATTTTATATAGGAAATATTAAGATACAAAATATATAAGTTAACTAATAAAAATATTCACACACACACACAACACACACACACATATATGGTGACTAATTTGTTAATTTTTTATTTAATACCCTAAGTACCCTAAGCCTTACCTCTAGCCGTAAAGCAAATGTTAATCAAAGGTTACGACAATTGTAAGGCTTATACATATTTATATACAGAAGGAAATAATATATTCTAGAAGCTTGATGAAGGATTAAGTTTAAAGACAGAATTACAAAAGCGCAAAACGTTCACACGAAGCTAACACATACGATACAAGGTATAGATGCAAGAGAATAGAAAATATATAGATATAAGAGTATAATAATCATAAAGAACTAGCCGTAGCTCGTGGAGTTTAAGCCGACTAGTATATACAGACATACAGAGTTTTGGAGTTAAAAACAGCTTATACAACTATTCTCTCAAATAAGCCTCTAAGCCCATAAAGATAGCAATACAAAGATATGTGAGAGTAACTACAACAAAGTAAAATAGAAATAAACTAGAGAGAAACCATACTCCGCTCTGCCACCATGTTCGCAATTTCACCGAGGTGAATTACGACCTGCATCTGAAAAATAACAACAAAGTATGGAATGAGAACCGGAGGTTCTCAGTATGGTAACAGTGCCCAATATGTAAGATGTAAGGCTCCAGGACGCCAAAGGCAATCCTAGAACTTCACATCGAATATGGATATTCAAGCTTAGAATAAAATAAATAAATAAATAAAGAACTTAAACCATAAATTGGGTTATCTAACTTAGGGGAATTCTAACTAATACTAATCTCACCGCTGTATCCCACAGCCTTCGCCAACCTAACCTCCGTGTGATCCCATCGCCACCACCTACCTAACCTCCTCAGCACCAGACAATCACAAATAATGCAAGCAAGTAATACACAGTTAATATTCAAATACCACAATTAATTCAAGAAGCAAGTAGGCATATTATACAATTAGGAAAACTCAAGTAATCAAAGCAAACAAGCACATAAAAGTTGCATATGATGAATGCATATCCTATTGGCTCGTGATATCACTTGTCGGTCCGTAAATGCCAACCCGACACATCCTCCCGGATGTAGCTTTTTCTGCCACGCCAAGGATATAGTGCCCTGCAGACTCATGTAGTAGGGAGTCTACTACGCCAGGGATATAGGCCCTACACACTTCATACAGCAGAGAAGAAAACAACAACAACAAATCATGCAGCAGAAAAATCTGCTATGCCAGAGATATAGGCCTTGCACATTCTCAACAACATTTTCTCATGCAGCAGAGAAAAATGCTACGCCAGGGATATAGGCCCTGCACACTTTCAAACATCCAACAAGTTCATCAACCTCAAATCATCACCAGTCATCATCATTTCTCATCTCAAATCACTTCCAATTATCAATTCTCAACATTCCAAGGATATAGTGCCTGGCACACTTTCCTTCAATATCCATCAATTTCATAATACCCATCATCAGTTCTTAATTCCATTCTGAACTCATTGGTTCATCATTTTCTCAATTCTAGTACCATTCTTCTTTCTCACTCCATCAAACCCATCCTCAGTACACTAGAAACCTAAACCTCCGTTTGCTAACTTTTCAGAGTAAAACCCAAAATAAAATTCCTAGGACCTTTCCCATATTCTGATACCAGAAAATAAGCCAAAAAGTCTTAAATAGGTGTCACAGAAGTTTACAAGCTTGTTGGGAAGGTGAAATAGTTAAAAATAAGAGTTTAGTTGAAAAACAGAGCATGTGCATGCACACGCCCAGGAAAGTTTTCAAATGTGTGCATATGCATAAAGGTGTGCGTACGCATAGGTAGTAAAAATTTTAGCTCTATTCATTCACACAAGGCGTGCAAACGCCCTCAACAGAGTGTACCTTCCCATGTGTGCATGCGCACAAGGCTATGCGTGTGCACAAGCCTATGCGTGCGCACAGGTTGTAAAACTTCATTGGTTGTGTGCGTGCACAGGTCGTGCTAGCGCTCTCAACAGCAAGCCTTTCTCTGTGTGTGTGTGCGCACAGGTTCAAAAACTCACAGGGGTGTGCGTGCGCACATACCAGAAATCACAAAATTCTGCAACTTTGCAAAATTTCAGATTTTGACACCAAAATTTGAATGATCATAACTTCCTCTACAAAAATTCAAATTTTACAAGCTTTTCATCAATTTGAAGAGTTTTCAATGAAATTTAATTCTAAACAAATTTCAACAACTTTTGAAAACTGAGGCACAAGTTATGAACCGTCAAAGTTCACCAAAAATCTATTTTTACCAAAAACCTCAAAATCTAAATTTCAACCGACTCTCAAATCAAAACCAAATCAAAACTTGCTCAATCATCACAAAACACTACCACACACAACATCTTACCATTTCATATCATTTCCCTCAATTTCACACCTAAACCACTCAACCAGTACACCATATATTACTACCAATCCAAAATTTCCAATTCAATCATAAATCGACACTCATAATCATCATCAATAAAAAACAACATCACAATCACTACAATTCCTCATCAATTCCAACAATCATCACCAAAAATATCTAACATTAACCAAATTCATCATAATCTTTATTCTTCAAATTATCCTCATAAAACTCACATCCTTCACCAATTGTCATCAACATCAATATTCATACTCCTCATCAATTAATCTCAACATTAGCAATCATTATCAACATTCATATTTCCATAATTAACATACACACTCATCAACATCAACCACCATCATAATATATCATTAACACCAATAATTCCTCAACAAATCACCATCACCCACAAAAATCAATAACCACTAGCAATTAACATCAATCCATCATCATAATATATACATTTTTTTCAATCTTCATCATCATGCATATACCACAAACAACCACATAATCCAATTCAATCCTATCCTATGGTTCACTAGTCTAAGTATCCAAAAACATTATATATTACATAAAGGAAACCGAAACCATACCTTGGCTGATTCCTAATATGCACAAAATACCACTTTGAGTCCAAACAAGCTTCCAAAAAGTTAAGCCAACTCCAACAAGCACCAAAGCTCAAACTAACATCATATAACATACAAACATCAAACCTAAGGTTCACAAAAATAACTAAACACAAGGATTTAGTGAAACCTTACCTTACCCAATGAGATTAGGGGTAAAATCCAACAATTACCCGTCACTAGAGATCACCTAATCAAGCAAAATCACAAAAACTACTAAAAAACCATAACCAAAAAATGCAGAAATCTAGGGCTGGAATCTAGGGATTGAGACGTGAGTTCTTACTAGGTTTTCTTAGATAGAAATGAAGAGCTCATCGAGAGCTTCGCATGGCCGTAAACAGCTCGTCAGTCGGAGCTCCGTAGCTCAAGTTATGGAGCTTTGAAGGAGGAGGTGAATAGTGACAATGGCTTCCTTCACCTCTCTTCTTCCTATCCGAGCTCTCTCTCTCTCTCTCTCTCTCTCTCTCTCTCTCTCTCTCTCTTCCCAACAAAATAAGTTTAAAACTCATTAAACACACATATATATATGTTGGACCTTGGGCCCGGTTTGGGCCTGGTCTAACCCGAGCGATTTTAGCGCGTTTGGCCTACTTTGGGCTAAAACCTTTAAGATTAGTGCCCGGTTTTCAATTCTAAATCATTTTTGTCCTTTTAAAACAATAAATAAATTTTCAAAATCTTATTTTCTCAAAATACGTGGTACTGGACAGACTAGAGCTGGTACTGCCAACTTAAGCGCCAGTACGTATTTTTACAAAAATCTTTCGAAAAAGATACATTTTCTAACTCAAAAAAATTCACTGAAATCAAATTTCACTTTTAAATTTTCAAATTAAAACTTCTAAATTTTGAATCTATCTCGGGCACTTAAAATTATTATTTTTATTAAAACGGTTATGCCGGTTCTTATATTTGACGTACAGATAATATTTTAAAAACTGTTAATTATGATAAGAAATTATTAATCACCTTCACACACTCTATTCAATTGTTAACTTGCAGGATTTACCACATCTCTTTTGGCACTTTGGCACTTTAGAGAACACCTTCATCAAATTGGTGAAAAAGTCATGAGTACAAGAGAAACTCATTTTAGTTCCAGGTCTCTTTTGTGTTTGGTCATGGGACTCTTTGTTTTTTGAATATATTCAATCTTGAAGGGCCCAATCATTTTTCTGACCCAATTATATAAGTAACCCAAAAAAATTGAAAGAAAAACCCAAGGGGATTGGTCTAAAAGCGTTGACTAAATATTAAAGCAAGAGTGTATAATTAGTTGAACCTGTTAATCACCAGTTCGCATAAGTCATAAACAATGGAAGCATATCAAATTAAATCATTAGATGTTTATCAATTTTATTAATAGTAAAATTTAAATTAATTTCTTTCATTAATTTAGTTATGGTTATGTTTGATTGTCATTATAAGTTTCAATATTACTGATTTGTCTTATTAATTAGAAGGTTTTGAACTTTGTTTGCAAGCAATCCTACAATGTATTTCGAATTTATTTGCTTGCTTGATACTTAAATTTGCCATTTTTGAAAATTGACTTTGCAGTTTCTATCATATATCTTCTCATTTATTACCAAGTCTCTGAGTTACCTCATAGAAATGTAATTACTATCATATATGAACTTTGTTCATCTCTCTTTCTATGGTATTTACAAATATAAAAAGCTAAGTCAGATAGGATTATTTATATTATGTAGATAGTAGTTAATTGTGTGTGTTTTGAATTAGTTATTAAAAAATTCTGCTTCTACATTATATGAATTTTGCAACCGTCACATTTATTACATAGAAACAATAATACCATTTTACTCAAAATCATTTAATGCTACGGAATTCTCAGGAGTATGGCATGACTCAATCTATTTTTAATTTTAGTTCATTCCATTTATCAATCAAGTGATGCACATTTATAGATACTGAAACTTCAGATTCTTCTTTTTGGTTCCATTTAAGTTTTATTCATTTTTTTTCTTCTTCATTGCAGAACTTCATTTTTTCTTTGATAATGATAGTTATTTTGATACAATTAACTTAAGTACTTATGGTATTAGATGACTACCAATTGTCTCCCAAGCTTGCAAGAGCTAGGCGTATTAGCATTTTAAGAAGAAGAAGGCTGAATAAGCATTTAATACTGATAAAAATTGGTATATATAGCTATAAGTTTATAATTATTTTTAAATTTCAATTTGTATTCAATTCTGTGTATATTAGGTTGTATCTAATCATAAAGATACATATGAAATAGATTATGATTCTCAACCGTTCCTTCCTCTTAAGAGAGCTACTTCAGCTGTTTCTTATGGCACTCTTAGTGGCTTCATAGAAACTCATAATGGGTCTTCAATTGCTACCAGTAATTCTATTACTCAATTGTACTGCTCTAAATTCTTTGTTATAAATTAATATAATGTTGGGATTTCAAACAATTGGTTAAGTGTAGTTCATTGTAGTTACTTTCTCCTATAATTTCTTTAATTTTCCTTATTATCTTTGTGTAGGTCAATTACTTCTTAAGGAGAATGTACATGATGATATAAACTGAAAATCTAATATCTCTAGCACTATTAATAACAAAAAAGTTACAATTAAAGAGTCATGCCAGATGGAACAAATAAGCATGGAAACATCTAGAAAGTTAATTTCCACAACATCGTTAACAGTCAGACCTATTAGGATCAGAACTCCTTTATTAGATGTTACAAATGGTTTATACTTCTGATAATTTGTTTCAGTTATTTATAAATTTTTATTTTCCTCTTATAGTAGGTGGGAATAAATTCAATACAAATAACTCACACCTGCATATTCACTCTAACTCTAAAGTTGATAAGGAAAAAGTTATTATCTCAATGAACATTGCTGGTTATAATTTTGTTCTCTGCTTCAATAAATGAATAGATACTTTTGTAACACCCTAACTTTTAGCACCTTATGATCGCACTAAAAGTCCGAGTGCTACTTACCTCTATTCCTTTAATTATATACTATGTTTATTTAATATATATATAGCATTATATACATAGAATTATTTCAAGATTCTCAAATACAAGTCCTATCCCCTCTAAAAACAAAGAACAATAAATGGCAAGGGGAAAATACATTCTAACAACTTAACTTGTAAACTCAATCTTCTATGCTCCTGTAGCTCTGCACTAAACTTTCGCACCTGTAGCTGAAAGGGGTGAAAATATGGGGTAAGAACTGGGGAGTTCTTAGTAGGGTCGGTGTTAGGAGTTAAATTCATTTTATATATACTTGGTTAGCAATAATAGTCAACAAGGTACCATCTAATTCAATTAAAGAACACAGAATTCAAACAATCATTTAGCACACCCATAATCACAGAAAATACACTCACAAACGAATATGCACAAACAAGTATGATGCATGTCTATCCCTAGTGCAGGTAATGAGCTCATCTATCGGTTTTGACCCGCTCCCGACGTAACTCAGCAACCTTTGTCTGAGTTTGGTTTCCAGTGTCATAACCTCTGTAAGCAACCTCTGTCTTACAGGTGTAACTCTCTTGAGTCAATGTATGCAAACATAACCTCTGTAACCAACCTTGGTCTTACAGGTCAGGCTCTATCTGACCAATGTATGTATTGATAACCTCTGTAAGCAACCTCCGTCTTACAGGTGCGACCATCCCCTAGATTGGCCAATGTATCTCTGGAAAGTAAATCTCAGCGAACTCACCACCATATCTCTGCTCGCTTTCAGCAGGTAAGCAATCATCTCATCTCATTCTCAGTGCCAAACAATATCTCTGCTTATCTCTTTTTCTTTTCGTTAATTCTTTCTTTTCTTTTCTATGCTCTACCCTCCTGTGGCAGGGATCTCTTTCGTTAATACGTTCTTTTATTTCTGTTCTCTACTATCCTATAGCAGAGGTTCTTTAGATTCTTTTAATATTTTCTTTTCTTCTTCTTTTCTTTTCCTTGTTTTAATATCATAAATTGTCTTCACACTCGTCCCTCATCTCTCCCTAGATGTCTTTCTACAGCTTTTAAGTAGGTTAATGTTTAACTCTTCTATTCTGTTATAGTATAAATTACTAATATATAATATATTTCAAAAATACATTGCTAATAATATTAATAAATTAACAACAATAATAATGATTTTCTTTATTACTCAAAACTTATAACTTAAAGCTTTATTATTAAACTTTTATAAATTATTTTGAATCTTTTAACTTTCTAAAATATTTATATTTTAACCCAACATATTTTATAATTTATTAAAATACTCTTACATATAGTATAATTACCAAAATAACCTTGCATCTTTTATAAAATACCCATTTTATCTCTAAACGTCTTAACTATTACCCAAAATACCCCAAAACGTATATAATTGATGACGAGTCATCATATACCCATTTTTCAAGCTAATTTCACTTGTTTTATTAGTCTTTATGCACTTTCTTGCATCCTAAGTAAGTGATTTGGAGTGAAAATGCATAACTTCTTTAAATCAAACAATCACCATGAAATTAATGTTAACTCATGAGGTTTAAGCTAATTTTAATTGAATTTTAATTGATTTATAAGCCTTGTGAATTTAGTGATACTTGGAGTGGTTGTTTTGGTTTATTGTAGGTGAAGAAAAGAATAAAAGAGAAAAGCGTGGCCTAAGAAAGCGTGACCTAAGGATAAGAAAACGTGGTCAAAGGGAGGAGAGGTGTGCCGCATGTAAAGAAGGGAGCTAGCATTGCCCTTCACAAGGGCACACTGCCCTCTAGGAGGGCAACATAAGGGAACAAAGCATGAAAGGCAACTCTGCCCTGCCCACTACAAGGGCAGAGCACAAATCTGTGCCTTGGAATCAAGAAGAACAAAACCTTGCCCTG
>NC_029772.3:82224370-82228052 GCF_000817695.3 Arachis duranensis
TTTGCTCATCAAAGACAACGCCAACCATCACAAAGAAGAGGAGTAATGGAGTTGGAAGGAGTGGATTCAATTCTAGCTCAGAACAAGATAATGCAGCAGCAGATTCAACAGCAGTTTGAGCAAATGGCCAAAAGGATTGATGGCTTGCAAGTTGCATCAGTGAGTGCCACAAGCCAACCACCAACTACTTGGGTGCAAAGTGACGAAACTCAAGAGGAGCAACAGCAAGAGCAAGTCCAGTACATGCACAACCAAAATCCTGGAACAAATGAAGTCTATGGTGATACCTACAATCCATCTTGGAAGAACCATCCCAACCTCAGATGGGGAGACAATCACAATCAAAACCAACAGCCATGGCAAAGGAACTCAACACAAAACAATTGGAAAAACACAAACAACAACCAGCCAAACACTAACCAAAATACATACAGAAAACCACAAAATAATTACCCCAACTCTAACCATTATCCACCCAATAACCACCCAACAAATCAAAACACCTATCATCATCCATCAACACCCCAAAACCAACCAATCTCACAAAATTCCCAGAGGATCACCAATCTAGAGATGCTACAGAGGATTACTAATCTAGAGATGCTCATGGAGAAAATGATGAAGAACCAAGAATTAACAACAAAGAACCAAGAAGCGTCCATGAAGAACTTAGAGAGACAGATTGGGCAAATCTCTAAACAGATTTCTGTTGAAAAACCATCAAGCTCACTGCCAAGTGACACCATTCCCAACCCAAAGGAAGAATGCAAGGTCGTGAAACTAAGAAGTGGAAAAATGTTAGTGGATGGTAACCAAGGAGCAACCAAGAATAATGACAATGAGCCAACAAAGAATGATGAAGCTATCAACAAGGACATGATAAGCAAGAATTTCCCAGAAAAACTCACTGAGGAAAACAACGAACCACATAATCTAAAGAAAGGAAAGCAGATCATGGAAGAACCAAATCCAAAACAACATCAAGTGGAGAAGAGCTCAACACCACCACTACCGTATCCACAGAAATTCCACAAAGAGACAAAAGATCAGCATTTCCACAAATTTCTTGAGACTTTCAAGAAGCTGGAAATCAACATACCTTTGTCCGAGGCTTTGGAGCAAATGCCTCTGTATGCCAAGTTCTTGAAAGAGCTCATCAACAAGAAAAGAAGTTGGAATGAGAAGGAGACTATAATGCTTAGTGAAGAATGCAGTGCACTCATTAAAAAGGGACTCCCTCCCAAGCTTGAAGATCCTGGAGGTTTCTTCCTACCCTGCACTATTGGAAACCTATTCATCAACAAGGGAATGTGTGATTTAGGAGCAAACATAAATCTAATCCCATCTTCTTTAGTAAAAAAGCTTGGCATAGAGGAGGTGAAACCAATACAGATGTCCTTCGAGTTGGTGGACCAATCAGTAGTATATCCTAAGGGGCTGATTGAAAACCTTCTAGTTAAGGTTGACAAGTTCATATATCCTGTGGATTTTGTGATCCTGGATTTTTCAGAAAATGGCAATGACTCCATAATACTTGGTCGACCATTTTTGGCCACTGCTAGAGCCATTGTGGATATAGAGCAGGGAGAGTTAACCCTCAGGATGCATGAGGAGAGCATCATCTTGAAAGTCTTTCCAGAATTACAAAGGAATGAAGAAACAAGCAAAACAAGTGGTGACTTCCTTCCAAAGCAAACAACCGACAAAGCAGTAGAACAGAAAAACAAGCAGATGCAAGAAGAAAAAGGAATTCAAAAGGAAGCAGGGGTAATAAACAAGAAGGAAGGTATCACAACCCAAGTCACTGTCAAGAAAGAAAGATCAACCTAGAGCCATCGTAGATATAGAGCAGGGAGAGCTAATCCTCAGGATGCATGAGGAGAGCATCATCTTGAAAGTCTTTCCAGAATTACAAAGGAATGAAGAAACAAGCAAAACAAGTGGTGACTTCCTTCCAAAGCAAGCAACCGACAAGGCAGTAGAATAGAAAAACAAGCAGTTGCAAGAAGAAAAAGGATTTCAAAAGGAAGCAGGGGTGATAAACAAGAAGGAAGGTATCACAACCCAAGTCACTGTCAAGAAAGAAAGATCAACAAGAAAGAAAAAGATGAAGAGCAAGAATAAGGCTCACAAGGGGTGGAAGAACAAGAAAATCCCAACTGAAGGATTTTCTAAAGGTGATAAGGTGCAACTAGTATATCAACAGCTGGGAACAGAAGATTATTACACTGTCAACCAAGTACTTTCTCTTGAGCATATGGAAATTGAGCATCAAGGCACACAGAGAAAGCTTACAGTGAGAGGTGACAAGTTGAGACATCACCAATATCAACCACCCTAAAGGGAGTTCAATGTCAAGCTAGTGACAGTAAAAGAGCGCTTCATGGGAGGCAACCCATGGTTTAAGATTTCTGTCTTCTTTTTTATTCAATAAGCCATGATCACCTGAGCATGATATTTGAACGACCATAAAAAAATATTTGCATACATTGTTTTGAAGCACATGTCAGACTTCTAAGTTTGGTGTACCTTAAGGCACACCCAAGTTCTTTTTTTTCAAAAAAAGTGATTATTCTTAAAACAGATGTATAATTCTTTTGATGAAGCATATAACCAAACACTAAGTTTGGTGTCTGCATGTGTAACAATGTTCAGAAGATCATTTCCCAATCATGGACTCAAAACCATACAGAAAGGGATCATGCATCAAAATTTTTTTTTTTATATATAAAATGCATCAATTGTGAAGAATGGTTTGCATTGATAAGCCATCCCCTCAACAAGAGATAAGTTTGGTGTTCACCAACTTTTAGCATCTTTATTTAGGGACACAATTGATCACAAAAAAAATCAAATAATAGTTAAACAAAACAAAACAATTTTTACAAGTCAATAGCTAACGTTTATATTAATATCTAAGACTAGATGTTTTGGTTTATGTAGATCTCGACAAAAGCAAGGAGGGGCCACGGCTAGGACAAGCTAAGAGAGGAATGGTCACATGTACCTAGGGAGATGTGTCCCTTGGGAAGCAGAACATGCATGCATGCATTATTGAACGCCTAAATGCATGCAGCCAATGGGAGGAGGATCCTCGTCAAAGCCTCAACAATGCATGCAGACCGCCCATTCCATGAACCCTCTAGATGAACAACTCAATCTCAACCCTTCATGAGCACTAACGAGCTCCTTCTTCATTCATTGTGGTTTTGTTGGAAAGCTTGAAGAACTATCTCAGCAATTCATGCAGGCTCAACAAGGTCAAAATCAGGGGGGCCAAGAGAAATATCTAGAGCCCCATCCAGAATTTGTAGAGCAATATTTGAAAGATAAAGAGGAACGGGAAGCTTGGCAGCGTCAAATGGAGGAGAAACAAGAGAGATGGCAACAACAAATGATGACTCAGCAGCAAGAATTTCAAGCACAGATTCTTGAAGGACAAAAAGAGCAATACAAAAAATTCAAAGAGTCATATGACAAGCTGTATTTTAGTCAAGCTAAAGCAGGGGAATATAGTCACAACCTGTATCAATGGAAGAATATTCATCACACCATGGGAGAAGTTAGATACGCACAAAGAATGGAGAATGATGAAAACATGCAAGCAAGGTTGGAGTACTTGACCCATAATTTGCCAACACTCAATCCTCAGATCAAGCCATTTGAGCAATGCCCTGAATTT
>NC_029772.3:82228743-82229806 GCF_000817695.3 Arachis duranensis
ATGATGACTCAGCAGCAAGAATTTCAAGCACAGATTCTTGAAGGACAAAAAGAGCAATACAAAGAATTCAAAGAATCATATAATAAGCTGTATTTTAGTCAAGCTAAAGTAGGGGAAATATAGTCACAACCTGTATCAATGGAAGAATATTCATCACACCATGGGAGAAGTTAGATACGCACAAAGAATGGAGAATGATGAAAACATGCAAGCAAGGTTGGAGTACTTGACCCATAATTTGCCAACACTCAATCCTGAGATCAAGCCATTTGAGCAATGTCCTGAATTTGTAGCCAAGCAGCAGGCAAGATCTCATCAATATACTGAGGCAACTTTTAAAAGATTGGAAGAAGTTGGGCTCTCGGGACTCTTAGATTCTGTTTGGGGTAGAAGATGTCCTGGTGAAGAGATCCGAGATTATTCCAAGACAGGGAAGAGAAAGAAGAAAAAGGGAGAATCTAGCAGCAGCCACAACCATTAGAAGGTGGCAAAGTTCTTTCATATTTCCTCTTTCATGCCTCTAATAAGGAGATGCATGTCTGAAACATGATATGCCTCCATCATCTAGTTTTTTTTTACTTCATGCAATTTTTGTTCTTTATTTTTCATTTTAGTTATTTAATAAATAGCTAGAGAAATGCTAAATCTGCATAATGCTTGTTATCCATCACTTAGCTAAATTTTGTTTTGTTTCCCATATGCTTGAATAAAAGAGATTTTGTTTGAATTGAAAAGTGAAATATCCAATGTTGCATAAGTAAGAATGGAAGTTAATGGTGGTATATGTGTTTGATTAAATGCATAACTCATGAAATAATTGTTGCATAATATCATTCTCATTCAAATGTGAGTTAGCTTGCTGTTACAAAGACTCTTATCAATAATGAAAAAGCCCTTGGGAACAAAAACAAAAAGAAAAGGAAGAAGAAAAAGCCAAAATGGCAAGAAAAACAAAGAATAAAGGTTGGACACCAATAGCTTGGACCCTAGGACATATGCCTGTGGTGTTTTTGTACTGAGATATGCTTGGATGAGTAAATTCTAAGGGGTATTTTAAAACCCG
>NC_029772.3:82230202-82230980 GCF_000817695.3 Arachis duranensis
AACGTGGTCAAAGGGAGGAGAGGTGTGCCGCATGTAAAGAAGGGAGCTAGCATTGCCCTTCACAAGGGCACACTGCCCTCTAGGAGGGCAACATAAGGCACCAAAGCATAAAAGGCAACTCTGCCCTACCCACTACAAGGGCAGAGCACAAATCTGTGCCTTGGAATCAAGAAGAACAAAACCTTGCCCTGCCTTCCACAAGGGCAGTATCGGGCTCACCAAGGGAAGAAAATCAAAGGAAAATGTCTATAATGCTTGCCACAAGAGTTGAACACGGGACCATGAGGAAGCAAGGAATTAAGCCTCACTTTGGTACCAAGAAAGCCAAGGAAAATGGCTAGCGTGTGTAGCATCCAAGTTTCGAACTCGGGACGTCAAAGTGGAAACACTGCCCTGCCCTCCGCGAGGGCAGGGCAGCATTTTGTTGTGGCACAATTCTGGTGCACCAAGGCACCATTCTGGCGCACCGCAGCATCATCTGGCAGCACCAGCAGCGCACCACAGCACAATTCTGGCGCACCAAATTTTTCTGCCCTGCCCTCCGCAAGGGCAGGGCAGCATCCTGCGCACTAAGCCTGCACCACGCCGCACCACGCACGCACCAAGCACCAAATCCTGCCCTGCCCTCCACAAGGGCAGGGCAGCCTCCTGGAAGCCACTTTTCTCATGGGCCGAAATTGGATAAAAAATTCCAATTTAATTCATTTCTTCACCAAATCAAAAGCCCATCCAAATCCCAAAATCCAAGAATAGAAAGTGTATAAATAGGAGCTAGTTT
>NC_029772.3:82231251-82239334 GCF_000817695.3 Arachis duranensis
TTTGGTTCTTCTGTGAACCCTGCTGCACTTTAATTTCAATTTCTGTTTGAATTCTAATTGCTTCTAATTCAGTTTCTGCTCTATTAATTGTGGCAATCCAATTTCTCTTTGTTTAGATTCTGCAATCCCAGTCCTCGAATCCCTTTTACATTCAAGCAATTTACATTCCTTGCCATTTAAGTTACTGCAATTTACATTTCTTGCACTTTAAGTTTCAGTCATTTACTTTCTTGTTCTTTAAGATTCAGCAAGTTTATTTTCCTGTTCTTTAATTTACTGCAATTCTCCCTTCTCCCTTTATATTCCAAGCAATTTAGCTTCTGTTAAATACAACCCACTCAACCAAAACTTGATTCGCTTGACTAAATCAACCACTAAACTAAAATTGCTCAATCCTTCAATTCCTGTGGGATCGACCTCACTCATGTGAGTTATTATTACTTGATGCGACCCGGTACACTTGCCGGTGAGTTTTGTGTTGGATCGTTTTCCACACATCAATAATTACAAAGCTAACTTCAATTTTTATTAAATTACTATTTCACTCTCAAATATAAATTTTATTTCCCTGGATATTACCTTAACAAAGGACTAAATCCCATTTCCAAAATTCTTCAACATTTTAACTTGAGTTTTAAGTTTGTTTTTAAGCTTTTCTTTTACCGATTTTTCACTGCCTTTCATTTAATCTCTCGGTCATCAAACCTCATCAATTTTAATTAATAATTCTCATCAACATCCCCAAAATCATGAAAATAACCCCAGCTGGGCTGTTTTTCATGGCCAAACCACAATGCACAAGCAACAACAATAATTCAACAAAATTTCAACATAAACTTAATCAAACTCAACTAATACTCAATCAAACCAACATTCACTTATCAAATTCACATTTCAATATTATAAAATTACTAAACCCTACCTCCGTACAAAATCAAACCAATGGGAGGGAGAAGTTTTTCTGACCGAGCTGCTGAAGAAGAAAACATCAGGAATCATTTATGCCTCCTAGAACTCCAATTGGCCGAACTTAAGGGAAAGATGAGCTACGACACTATCAACTTTTACCAGACAAAAGTAACACCAACGTGTAGATGAGGAGAATATGAATACTTTTATTGAATTAGATTTTTTATTGGAGTTGCGAATCACAAGAAATCGAGGCAGAAGGTTTGTGTTTCCATGAAGCTCCCTCTCTCTCTCTTCCTTATGCGGTGATGAAAGAAACCAAATGAAGCAAAGATTAAATATGTCATGTTAATATGAATATATATAGATTATACACAAGCCACGTTGCTTTCTTTCTTTTTGTTTCCCACAATGGCTTCGGCCAATTCTTCCTTTCTTTATTCTTTTTTTTTTGAACTATATTAAAAATAATAATAATAATAATAAATTTAATTTTTTTTATCAAAATAATTTCTGATACAAAATTTAAATTAGTAGAATAAGTCATAATTAGATTAAACTTCAATAATTATAAAATTTTATTTAATTATTTCTGTTAAAAATAATTTTCTTACATTACAAGACAGGCGTAAAATAGCGGCGCCATTTTAGAGGCAGTTTTTAAATCAGCCACTATCTACCAATTTAGTAGCGATTAACGCATCTGTTTTGGAGAAGGCTGCAATATATTTTATTTTTCTCATAGCTTCGCCCCCTTTTTTCCTAAATCTCAATCTCATCTGTGTTTACCCTAACAATTACCAGAGTTTTCTCTCTCTCTCTCTCTCTCTTCTTCTCTCTCTCTCTCTCCCATCATTGTCTTTGTTGTGGTCTCGAGATCTCTCAACGGCATTCTCTGTACGCCTTGCTCCTCTGCTTCCTCTGCTCTGCTAGGTCCGCTCGTCGTCTCCTCCAAGATGTGTATGAGCGTCCTACCAGTATCGCTTCCAACCTCCATCAGCTCTACCAGCGCCTATCGCAAGGTCTTCTCCTTCTTCCTTTCTTTATTTATTTGGTATTTCATGTATTTTTTCTTTTTTTTTGTCTAGTTTTCATGTTTTTACAAGAGGAGAAGCGCCCCCTTACGCATTCTAAACAATGCTTTTGTCCCAGATCTGCTCGCTATTCATGTGCCACTTGGTTGAGATTATTCCTTTATTTAACTTGGATAAGATTTTTTTCTTTATTATTTGGTTCCAAATCCATCCCTTTTTATTTTTTATTTGGTTTCAATTTACACTTTTTTTGTTCTTACCAAGAACACAGAACAAAAGACGATGAAGCAAAATTAAATCTGCCAACGATGTATCAGTGCCGCCGCGTTGCCCTGCACTTCCAGTTTGTGGGTCTTTCATGTTCACCATCACTGCTCTATTCTTTCCTCTCCTCTTATCTGGTTTGTTCTTCATTCCTTGGGTCTCTAATTTTTTCTTTTTAATTTGGATGTTGTTCATGCCCTGGATCGAGTTGTATGACCCGGGCTGATTGACGACAAGTCGACCAACCTCTTCATGTCAGGAGTATCTGACCTCTTCTCAAAGAGTTCGGCCAAAACACCAGAGGAGCCCAAAAAGGGCCCAAATAGAGAAACACGACCCAAGTCCAAAGGCAACCCAAGCCTAGGAAGATAATGGCAGTTCCCTTAAAGATGAAGATAACTCTACTCAAAGATAAGATAAGATAACTATCTTATCTTCAGAAAGGTCACTCCACACCATTATAAATACACTGGAGCACCCAAGTATAACTCATACTCTGATTCTACTAAAAATCTGCTTAATACCCTTGCTAACTTAGGCATCGGAGTCCCTTGTAGGTACCACCACCCTCCGGTGAAGGATCAGCACCACCACCAAGTCCAACAAGTCAGACACGGCGGCTCCGGCCACCATCATCAAGTCGGACTCAACATCGCCGACCAATACAGAAGATCTCGTCTGAGATCGACCTACAATTTCAGGTAACCTTCGGAACATTGGTGTCGTTGCCGGGGAACCTGGAAGTCATCCCATCATCATGGTGGACAACCTTGACAATAACCACGACTCTGATCTAGAGAACAGGATGCCGCATAACAACACGGACGCCACACCAAAAGATGCATCTCAACCAAATAAAGACAAGAATTCGCCAAGCACAGAAATCATGGAGGCACTTCAAGCTCAACAAGATTGCCTCAAACAGCTCGAAAAAGAGGCTGAACATCAACGGGAAGCCGAGAAGGACCTTCAGAGGGAAACTAGGCGACACCGAGAGATAGAAGACAAGCTCCTAAAGCTCGAAGCCAAACTCAAAACCAAGACTACTCGATCCAGTCATGAATATAGCCCCCACAAAGATCAAGACCCATTCAATAAAGAGATCATGAAAGCAAAAGTCCCAAAGGACTTTAAAGCTCCCGATATGACCCTGTACGATGGCACATCAGATCCAAGCCATCATTTCAGCAATTTCAGAAGCAAAATGTATCTCACCAACGCCTCGGATGCTATTTGTTGAAAAGCCTTCCCGACTACCTTAATAAATACAGCAATTAAGTGGTTCGACACTCTACCTCCCAGATCCATCACAAGTTTTGATGACTTAGCCAAAAAGTTTCTTGCTAGATTCTCCAATCAGAAGGACAAAGCCAAACATGCTCCGAGCCTATTAGGAATCAAGCAAGGAGATCGAGAGAGTCTTCATAGCTACATGGAGAGGTTCAACAAAGCATGCCTAGACATACAAAGCCTACCGATGGAAGCAGCCATTATGGGTCTCATCAATGGCCTGCGAGAAGGACCTTTTAGTCACTCCATATCAAAGAAACATCCAACGTCTCTAAATGAAGTGCAGGAACGAGCCGAAAAGTACATCAACATGGAGGAAAACTCTCAATTAGGAGAGACCTCAAAATCTGAATTCTCCTACTCCTTCCGGGATAAGGATAAAGAGTCTAAGAAAAAAGAAGATCAATACGGCGAGAAGCCTAAAAATACAACAACTACACCCCCTTCGGGTGTCTCTTATGGATGTTTATCGAGAAGTATGCCATACTAAAAAGATCCCACCACCTCGTCCACTCAAAAGCAAGAAAGGAGGAGGAAATTGGACAGAATACTGTGAATATCACCGAATCTATGGACATCCTACCAATGAGTGTTTTGACTTAAAACATGTTATTGAGAAATTGGTAAGAGAAGGACGACTAGATCAGTATTTAGCCAACAAATCGGATGAGCCCCGAAAAAGAAGAAGGGACGAAGAGGTCAGATGAGGAGAGCGACCACCTCGCACCCCAGAGAGGCACGTTCACATGATAAACGGAGGATTTGCAGGAGGGGGATCTCAAAATCATCTAGCAAAATGCACCTTAAAGAAATATATCATGTCGAGGGAGGAGAAGGATCACCCGACCTCCCTACTATTATTTGACCCAAGAAGACGCGGCAGGCATCATCCCGGGACACGCCGATCCTATGGTCATCACTGTCATATTGGCCAATGCTAACCTCCACCGCACACTGGTGGACCAAGGAAGCTCGGCGGACATCTTGTTTAAACCGGCTTTCGATAAACTCGGCCTACAGGAGAAAGACCTCAGAGCATATCTGAATAGCTTATTTGGACTAGGAGACACTCCAATTCAACCGCTTGGATACATCTCACTACACACAACCTTCGGAAAAGGAACCCGATCAAGGACACTCAACATAGACTACATTGTAGTCGATGTAAGCTCAGCCTACAATTCCCTGATAGGTCGGACAACATTGAATCAGCTCGCAGCAGTAGTTTCAATTCCACATCTATGCATAAAATTCACAACTCGGGAAATATGAGGTCCGCCACATACCTCGAGAACAGAATGCTCGAGCCGATGCACTCTCAAAACTAGACAGCACCAAACCAGGGGGCAATAATAGAAGCCTCATTCAGGAAGTATTGCAAAGTCCATCAATCTCGGGGGAAAAAAAGGTCCTAGCTATAACAGGTCAGGATCAGGGATGGATGACCCCCATAATTAACTACCTCAAAATAGAGACACTCCCTACAGATAAGAAGGAGGTGAAAAGACTAAAACAGGAGGCACAATACTCCACCATCATAAACAATACTCTATACAAGAGAGGGATTTTAACACCGCTGTTAAAATGTGTGCCGACCTCCAACACAAAAGAAGTTTTAGAAGAAGTACACAGTGGCATCTGTGGCAACCATCTCGGAGCACGAGCTCTTATAAAAAAAGTACTCCGAGCCGGATTCTTTTGGCTGACCTTACAAAAGGAAGCAACAGAGTTCGTAAAGACATGTCCACCATGTCAGAAACATGTTAATTTCCACATCGCCCCAGTAGAGGAACTCATCAACGTAACCTCACCCTAGCCATTTGCAAAATGGAGACTCGACCTCCTCGGACCCTTCCATCAAGGATCAGGACAAGTCAAATTCCTCATCGTAAGGGTAGACTATTTCACAAAATGGATTGAAGCAGAGCCCCTAGCTAATACCACTGCTCAAAGAAGTCAAAAATTCCTATATAGAAACATTGTCACAAGGTTTGGGGTTCCTTATTCCATTACCACAAACAATGGCACTCAATTCACAGACTTAGGGTTTAGAAAATTGGTGGCCGACTTAAACATAAAGCACCAATTCACGTCCGTAGAACATCCCCGGGCTAATGGACAGGCAGAAGCCGCCAATAAAGTCATATTAGCCGGGCTAAAATGGAGATTACAGGATGCAAACAGAGCCTGGGCTAAAGAGCTCCTACAAGTCCTATGGGCATATCGTACAACCCCACACTCCATGACCAGGGAATCACCTTTCCGACTAGCTTACGGAATGGAGACAATGATCCCCGTAGAAGTCAAAGAAGGATCTCCCAAAACGAACCTCTATAGTGAAGAGGCCAACTCTCAACTTCAAAAAGAAGAGCTCGACTTACTTCCAGAAATCCGAGAAAGAGCTCGGATCAGGGAGGAGGCATTAAAACGTCGAATGGCCTTAAGATACAATCGAAAGGTAGTACATCAAAATTTCACCAACAACAACCTCATTCTAATCCGAAATTATATCGAAACAAGTCGACCTAGAGAGGGAAAACTGGCGGCTAATTAGAAAGGCCCCTACCGAGTCACAGAGGTATTGGGAAATGGCTTCTACAGGGTGTTCGAACTCGAGGGGCGAGAGCTACCAAGATCATGGCACGCCTGTAACCTAAGAAGGTATTATAGTTAAGAGGTAATAAAAGGTCTTAGGACAAGGTGCACTCTTTTTCCTGAAAAAAGGTTTTTTAACGAGGCACCGAGCCAAGATCTGCAAATTACCCGAATTAGAGGGGTAAACACCCACATGTACATATTCTTGCCTATATGTCTATTTTTCTATTTGAATAAACTTTTCCAGATTTTCTACAAAGCCTCTCTACAGGTCGGCAAGGTGAAAATCAAATTCACCACTCGACCATGATGAAAACCGAATTCATCGTCTAATTTTGACAAAGATCGGCAAAAAGTGAAAACACTGCTTGATCAAGACAAAGCTACAAGTCAGCAAGGTGAAGATTAAATTCACCGACTGATTGTGACAAAATCGACAAAGTTATAAAAAGTAATCCATAAGCTGAGGCCTGGCCAGCCCTGACTAAAAAATGGATTACTAGAAATAACTTGAGACGGACCGACATGAAGAAGTCGGACCAATCGACCTTGGGGCGGACCGACATGAATAAGTCAGACCAATCAACCAAAAGCGACAAAAAAGTTATAAAAAAGTGATCCATAAAAAGAGGCCTGACGAGGTCTGAGAAAAAATGGATCACTAAAAATAACCTAGGATGGACCGACATGAAGAAGTCGGACCCAACTAATCAAAGCGACAAAGTTATAAAAAGTAAACCATAGAAAGAGGCCTGATCAGCCCTTATCAAAAGTAGATTACTAGAAATAACTTAGAAGGGACCGACATGAAGGTGCCGGCCCAAGCCGATCAAAAGCGACAGAGTTATAAAAAGTAAATCCATAAAAAAAGACCCGGTGAGGTCCAACTAAAGATGGATTACTAGAAATAACTTGAAAGATTCAACGAAAGGAGTCGACTGACAGAAGGCGTGCGCTAGAAGGGATACAGCTTGACCCAAAGAAAGTCATGACCTCACCCAAAATCAATTCACAAGTGTTCTATGAGAATGCTAAGAAGAACAATCGAACAAGGCTAGCTTCAAAAGGTCACTTCGACCAAATAAAGCAGGAAATAAACAAACACAAAGGCAATCAAAAAGAGGTCGGACAGCAGAAAGCTTCAACACTTTTAAGATTCCTGGAAAGTTTCCAAAGATTTCAAAAAAAATACACATCAAAAAGAAAAGCAAAGTTACTATAAAGACTCAAGAAGGCCACCAAAAATGACCTTAAGAGCTCAAAAGCATTTGTTTTTCACAACAAGTTGCTAACAAAAGCAGCTAAAATGTCAAAGTCAAAAGAACTACAAGTGACAAAAATTCAGAATTTCAAAGACCCACAAACCGGGCCATAAAATACCAAAACAAAAATTACAAAGGATTCAAAGGTTCCTCAGTGGCGGCATCCCGAGGTGAAGGAGGACGAGTCGCAAGAGGGATGGCATCAACTGTTTCATCCGGCCGAGTCAGAATCTGAACATCAGGATTAGACTCGGGACGACCGACCTCAGATGCAGGAGCTGGAGAAGTGGGGCAACAGAGGCCTTGGTGGATGGCACAGGAGGAGGATCTATGGTGCACGAAATTATGATCATCAATGGCGCCATCAACATGGTACGCTCAATTGCAATCTCAACTCTTTATCACAACTTCGCACAACTAACCAGCAAGTGCACTGGGTCGTCCAAGTAATAAACCTTACGCGAGTAAGGGTCGATCCCACGGAGATTGTTGGTATGAAGCAAGCTATGGTCATCTTGTAAATCTCAGTCAGGCAGACTCAAATGGTTATGGATGATGAATAAAACATAAAGATAAAGATAGAGATACTTATGTAATTCATTGGGAATAGAATCCAGTGATTCTTTTGCGTCTGTCACTAACGCGCAGCCTTCAGGAGTTTGAAGCTCGTCACAGTCATTCAATCATTGAATCCTACTCAGAATACCACAGACAAGGTTTAGACCTTCC
>NC_029772.3:82239541-82240973 GCF_000817695.3 Arachis duranensis
ATATCTTAGAACAAGAATAAGCTGAATTGAATAGAAGAACAATAGTAATTGCATTAATACTCGAGGTACAGCAGAGCTCCACACCTTAATCTATGGTGTGTAAAAACTCCACCGTCGAAAATACATAAGTGATAATAGTGATCATTGGCTTCGGCCCCAGAGAGGGAACCAGAAGAACCAAGATGAAAATACAATAGTAAAAGGTCTTATTTATAAAGAACTAGTAGCCTAGGGTTTACAGAGATGAGTAAATGACATAAAAATCCACTTCCGGGCCCACTTGGTGTGTGCTTGGGCTGAGCATTGAAGCATTTTCGTGTAGAGACTTTTCTTGGCGTTAAACGCCAGCTTTTGTGCCAGTTTGGGCGTTTAACTCCCATTCTTGTGCCAGTTCCAGCGTTTAACGCCGGGTATTCTTGAGCTGATTTGGAACGCCGGTTTGGGCCATTAAATCTCGGGCAAAGTATGGACTATTATATATTGCTAGAAAGCCCAGGATGTATACTTTCCAACGCCATTGAAAGCGCGCCAATTGAGCTTCTGTAGCTCCAGAAAATCCACTTCGAGTGCAGGGAGGTCAGAATCCAATAGCATCTGTAGTCCTTTTCAGCCTCTGAATCAGATTTTTGCTCAGGTCCCTCAATTTCAGCCAGAAAATACCTGAAATCATAGAAAAATACACAAACTCATAGTAAAGTCCAGAAAAGTGAATTTTAACTAAAAAATAATAAAAATATACTAAAAAGTAACTAAAATATACTAAAAACATACTAAAAACAATGCCAAAAAGCGTATAAATTATCCGCTCATCACAACACCAAACTTAAATTGTTGCTTGTCCTCAAGCAACTGAAAATCAAATAAGATAAAAAGAAGAGAATATACAATAAATTCTAAAAACATCTATGAAGATCAGTATTAATTAAATGAGCGGGGCTTTTAGCTTTTTGCCTCTGAACAGTTTTGGCATCTCACTCTATCCTTTGAAAATCAGAATGATTGGCTTCTTTAGGAACTCAGAATCCAGATAGTGTCATTGATTCTCCTAGTTAAGTATGATGATTCTTGAACACAGCTACTTTATGAGTCTTGGCCGTGGCCCAAAGCACTATGTCTTCCAGTATTACCACCGGATACATATATGCCACAGACACATAATTGGGTGAACCTTTTCAGATTGTGACTCAGCTTTGCTAGAGTCCCCAATTAAAGGTGTCCAGGGTTCTTAAGCACACTCTTTTTGCCTTGGATCACAACTTTATTTCTTTCTTTTTCTCTCTCTTTTTTTTCGTTTTTCTCCTTCTGTTTTTTTTTTGTATTCACTGCTTTTTCTTGCTTCAAGAATCATTTTTATGATTTTTCAGATCCTCAGTAACATGTCTCCTTTTTCATCATTCTTTCAAGAGCCAACATTCATGAACCACAAATTCAA
>NC_029772.3:82241156-82241669 GCF_000817695.3 Arachis duranensis
AGGTGATGGATTCATAGGACATTCATAACTTTAAGGCATAGACACTAAGACACTAATGATCACAAGACACAAACCTAGATAAACATAAGCATGATTTTTTCGAAAAACAGAAAAATAAAGAACAAGAAAATTAAAGAACGGGTCCACCTTAGTGATGGCGGCTTGTTCTTCCTTGAAGATCTTATGGAGTGCTTGAGCTCCTCAATGTCTCTTCCTTGCCTTTGTTGCTCCTCTCTCATGATTCTTTGATCTTCTCTAATTTCATGGAGGAGGATGGAATGTTCTTGGTGCTCCACCCTTAGTTGTCCCATGTTGGAACTCAATTCTCCTAGGGAGGTATTGATTTGCTCACTCAATTCTCCTAGGGAGGTGTTTAGTTGCTCCCAATAGTTTTGTGGAGGAAAGTGCATCCCTTGAGACATCTCAGGGATTTCATGATGAGTGGGATCTCTTGTTTGCTCCATCCTTTTCTTAGTGATGGGCTTGTCCTCATCAATGGGGATGTCTCCCTTA
>NC_029772.3:82241716-82242253 GCF_000817695.3 Arachis duranensis
ATGTCAACTCCAACTGAATAACAGAGGTGACAAATGAGATGAGGAAAGGCTAACCTTGCCAAGGTAGAGGACTTGTCCGCCACCTTATAAAGTTCTTGAGCTATAACCTCATGAACTTCTATTTCTTCTCCAATCATGACGCTATTAATCATGATAGCCCGGTCTATGGTAACTTCGGACCGGTTGCTAGTGGGAATGATTGAGCATTGGATAAACTCCAACCATCCCCTAGCCACGGGCTTGAGGTCATGCCTTCTCATTTGAATCGGCTTCCCTCTTGAATCTCTCTTCTATTGGGTGCCCTCTTCACAGATGTCTATGAGGACTTGGTCCAACCTTTGATCAAAGTTGACCCTTCTAGTGTAAGGGTGTTCATCTCCTTGCATCATGGGCAAGTTGAATGCCAACCTTACATTTTTCGGACTAAAATCTAAGCATTTCCCCCGAACCATTGTAAGCCAATTCTTTGGATCCGGGTTCACACTTTGGTCATGGTTCTTGGTGATCCATGCATTGGCATAGAACTCTTGAACCATT
>NC_029772.3:82243200-82244591 GCF_000817695.3 Arachis duranensis
ACTGTGGGGGCTCTGTTTGACTCTGTTTTGAGAGAAGCTCTTCATGCTTCTTCTCCATGGTAACAGAGGGATATCCTTGAGCCTTAAACACAAATGATTCTTCATTCACTTGAATGATCAATTCTCCTCTGTCTACATCAATCACAGCCATTGCTGTGGCTAGGAAGGGTCTGCCAAGGATGATGGATTCATCCATGCACTTTCCAGTCTCTAGGACTATGAAATCAGCAGGGATGTAATGGTCTTCAATCTTTACCAGAACATCATCTACAAGTCCATAAGCTTGTTTTCTTGAATTGTCTGCCATCTCTAGTGAGATTCTTGCAGCTTGTACCTCAAAGATCCTTAGCTTCTCCATTACAGAGAGAGGCATGAGGTTTATAGTTGACCCTAAGTCACACAGAGCCTTCTTAAAGGTCATGGTGCCTATGGTACAAGGTATTGAAAACTTCCCAGGATCCTGTGTCTTTTGAGGTAATTTCTGCCTAGACAAGTCATCCAGTTCTTTGGTGAGCAAAGGGGGTTCATCCTCCCAAGTCTCATTGCCAAATAACTTGTCATTTAGCTTCATGATTGCTCCAAGGTATTTAGCAACTTGCTCTTCAGTGACATACTCATCCTCTTCAGAGGTAGAATACTCATCAGAGCTCATGAATGGCAGAAGTAAATCCAACGGAATCTCTATGGTCTCAGTGTGAGCCTCAGATTTCCATGGTTCCTCATTGGGGAACTCTTTGGAGGTCAGTGGACGTCCATTGAGGTCTTCCTCAGTGGCGTTTACTGCCTCTTCCTCCTCTCCAAGTTCGGCCATGTTGATGGCCTTACACTCTCCTTTTGGATTCTCTTCTGTATTGCTTGGAGGAGTACTAGGAGGGAGTTCAGTAATTTTCTTGCTCAGATGTCCCACTTGCGCCTCTAGATTCCTAATGGAGGACCTTGTTTCAGTCATGAAACTTTGAGTGGTTTTGATTAGATCAGAGACCATGGTTGCTAAGTCAGAGTGGTTTTGCTTAGAACTCTCTGTCTGTTGCTGAGAAGATGATGGAAAAGGCTTGCCATTGCTAAACCTATTTCTTCCACTATTATTGTTGTTGAAACCTTGTTGAGGTCTCTATTGATCCTTCCATGAGAGATTTGGATAATTTCTCCATGAAGAATTATAGGTGTTTCCATAGGGTTCTTCCATGTAATTCACCTCTTCCATTGAAGGGTTCTCAGGATCATAAGCTTCTTCTTCAGATGAAGCATCCTTAGTACTGCCTGGTGCATTTTGCATTCCAGACAGACTTTGAGAAATCAAATTGTCTTGCTGAGTCAATATTTTGTTCTGAGCCAATATGGCATTCAGAGTATCAATCTCAAGAACTCCTTTCTTCTGATTCGTCCCATTG
>NC_029772.3:82244835-82246960 GCF_000817695.3 Arachis duranensis
GATCTTCCAATGGAAGTCCATGGAACTTTCAATTCTGTTGCATTAGAGAAACTAATTGAGGCTTAAGCTCAAAGTTGTTTGCTCCAATGGCAGGGATAGAAATGCTTCTCCCATAGAAGTCGGGAGTAGGTGCAGTAAAGTCACCCAGCACCTTCCTTGCATTGTTGGCATTGTTGTTGTTTTCGGCTACCATGTCTTCTTTTTTGAAGATTTCTGTTAGATCCTCTAAAGAGAGTTGTGTCTTAGCTTCTCTTAGCTTTCGCTTCAAGGTCCTTTCAGGTTCAGGGTCAGCCTCAACAAGAATGCTTTTGTCTTTGCTCCTGCTCATATGAAAGAGAAGAAAACAAGAAAATATGGAATCCTCTATGTCACAGTATAGAGATTCCTTGAGGTGTCAGAGGAAAAGAAAAATAGACGGAAGAGGTAGAAAATTCGAACTTATCAAAAGAGATGGAGTTCGAATTGTTCATTGAGGAATAGTGTTAATCCATAAATAGAAGGGTGTGAGAAGAAGGGAAGAAATTTTTGAAAATTAAGTAAAAAGATTTTAAAAATATTTTGAAAAACACTAATTGATTTTCGAAAACTAAGAGTGGGAAAGAAATCAAGTGATTTTTGAAAAAGATTTTGAAATTAGAAATCAAAAAGACATGATTGAAAACTATTTTGAAAAAGATGTGATTAAAAAGATATGATTGGTTTTAAAAAGATGTGATTGAGAAGATATGATTTGAAAAACATTTAAAAAAAAAGATTTGATTTTAAAAATTAATGACTTGGCTAACAAGGAAAGATATGATTCAAACATTAAACCTTTCTCAACAGAAAAGGCAACATACTTGAAATGTTGAATCAAATCATTAATTGATAGCAAGTATCTTTGAAAATGGAACGAAATTGATTTTGAAAAAGGTTTTATTGAAAAGATATGATTTGAAAAAGATTTGATTTTGAAAAATTTTGAAAACCTGAAAAAAAATTTGAAAAAAAAAAACAGAATCTTCCCTCTTGTGCCATCCTGGCGTTAAACGCCCAGAATGGTGCACATTCTGGCGTTTAACGCCTAAACCACTACCCTTTTGGGCGTTAAACGCCCAGCCAGGCACCCTGGCTGGCGTTTAAACGCCAGTTTGCCCTTCTTCACTGGGCATTTTGAACGCCCAGCTTTTTCTGTATCATTCCTCTGTTGTATATTCTGAATCTTCAATTCTCGGTATTATTGACTTGAAAAGACACAAATTAAAAATATTTTTGGATATTTAATAATAAGGAATAATCAAAATGCAACTAAAATCAAATAACAATGCATGCAAGACACCAAACTTAGCAGTTTGTATACTACTGACACTAACAAAATGAGAATGCTTATGAGAAACAACAAAACACTCAAGTCAAGAGAATTTAAAGATTAGAGCAAGGAAATCATCAAGAACAACTTGAAGATTAATGAAGACACATGAAAGAATGCAAGAAGAACAGAGACATGCAATTGATACCAAACTTAACATGAGACATTAGACTCAACAAGAAACATACAATATTTTTGGTTTTTATGATTTTGTAATTTTTTTGGATTTTTTAAAAATTTAGTGAAAAGAAATTAAAGATATCAAAATTCTTAATGAGAATTCCAGGAATCAATATTAAAATTCGTAATAAGAATTTCCAGGAATCATGCAATGTTAGTTTAAAGCTTTAGTCTAAAAAGATTAGACATGGCTAGCCAAGCTTCAACAGGACATTACATTCAAGAGCTAAATTGATGAGAATCAATCAGCTTTGGTGATGATAAGAACATCACCTTGAAACACTAGAATTCATTCTTAAGAACTCTGAAGATAAATACCTAATCTAAGTAACAAGATGAACCGTCAGTTGTCCAAACTTGAACAATCCCCGGCAACGGCGCCAAAAACTTGGTGCTGTTGCCGGATCAAAAATTTGGCACTGATGTTACCGGACCAAAAGCTTGCCGAAAACTCGAACAATCACCGGCAACAGCGCCAAAAACTTGGTGCACGAAATTGTGATCAATACTCTTCACAAATCAAATAATCCCCGGTAATGAATCCAAAAACTTGGTGTTCAATACCATGGCATAAACACAACTTCGCACAACTAACCA
>NC_029772.3:82246982-82247346 GCF_000817695.3 Arachis duranensis
AAGTAATAAACCTTACGCGAGTAAGGGTCGATCCCACAGAGATTGTTGGTATGAAGCAAGCTATGGTCACCTTGTAAATCTTAGTCAGGCAAACTCAACTGATTATGGATGATGTATGAATAAAACATAAAGATAAAGATAGAGATACTTATGTATTTCATTGGTAAGAACTTCAGACAAGCGTATGGAGATGCTTTGTCCCTTTCGGTCTCTCTGCTTTCCTACTGTCTTCATCCAATCCTTCTTACTCCTTTCCATGGAAAGCTGTATGTAGGGTTTCACCGTTGTTAGTGGCTACCTCCCATCCTCTCAATGAAAATGTTCAACGCGCTCTGTCACAGCACGGCTAATCATCTGTCGGTTC
>NC_029772.3:82247452-82247776 GCF_000817695.3 Arachis duranensis
TCACAGTCATTCAATCATTGAATCCTACTCAGAATACCACAGACAAGATTTAGACCTTCCGGATTCTCTTGAATGCCGCCAACAATTCTAGCTTATACCACGAAGATTCCGATTAAGGGATCCAAGAGATATCCACTCAATCTAAGGTAGAACGGAGGTGATTGTCAGGCACACGTTTATAGGTGAGAATGATGATGAGTGTCACGGATCATCACATTCATCAAGTTGAAGAACAAGTGATATCTTAGAACAAGAACAAGCGGAATTGAATAGAAGAACAATAGTAATTGCATTAATACTCGAGGTACAGCAGAGCTCCACACC
>NC_029772.3:82247883-82300770 GCF_000817695.3 Arachis duranensis
GAGAGGGAACCAGAAGAACCAAGATGAAAATACAATAGTAAAAGGTCTTATTTATAAAGAACTAGTAGCCTAGGGTTTACAAAGATGAGTAAATGACATAAAAATCCACTTCAGGGCCCACTTGGTGTGTGCTTGGGCTGAGCATTGAAGCATTTTCGTGTAGAGACTTTGCTTGGAATTAAACGCCAGCTTTTGTGCCAGTTTGGGCATTTAACTCCCATTCTTGTGCCAATTCCGGCGTTTAACGCCGGGTATTCTTGAGCTGATTTGGAACGCCGGTTTGGGCCATCAAATCTCAGGCAAAGTATGGACTATTATATATTTCTAGAAAGCCCAGAATGTCTACTTTCCAACGCCGTTGAGAGCGCGCCAATTGGGCTTTCGTAGCTCCAGAAAATCCACATCGAGTGCAGGGAGGTCAGAATCTAACAGCATCTGCAGCCCTTTTCAGCCTCTGAATCAGATTTTTGCTCAGGTCCCTCAATTTCAGCCAGAAAATACCTGAAATCACAGAAAAACACACAAACTCATAGTAAAGTCCAGAAAAGTGAATTTTAACTAAAAACTAATAAAAATATACTAAAAACTAACTAAAACATACTAAAAACATACTAAAAACAATGCCAAAAAGCGTATAAATTATCCGCTCATCAATCTACATCATCATCATCTTCATCCGGGGCAGGGATGATCTTCCCATTTCCATAATATTATCCAAATTGAAGAGAGACAGGTCGAGCTCCGGAGCAAGAACTCGGACCTGATCCTTCAAATTCTCATAGACAGAAGTCACACTGCCCACGAGATGGCCATGGAGCTCAGCATAATCTGATTGAATAGATTCCAACCTCTCCCTGACATAGCTATCCTTATGCTTCTACGCCATCTCCTCAGCTAGATTCGCAGAAGCCACCGCAGCAGTAGCCCGAGTCTTCTCACCTTCCAACTCTTTCTCCAGCTTTGCCACCTTCTTCTCAAGTTCCTCCTTCAATCCCTTAATCCTGTCAAATTCCGACTTGGCCTCCTCCATAAAAGCCTTTGTTGCATGAACAGAAAGATCCTGGGCAGTTTGGAATAATGCTGCTCCCATGTGTGCCATCTTAATGCTGTTTCGGGTAATGAAGTCCAGATGACGAAGAATGGATACATCGTCAGTAGGAACAACACCATAAGGAGCAATTTGATGATCAATGAATCCCACACCATCAAAATCAGGGGCGTCCAAATTAAAAGGTTCAACAGTCCTCTGTCTTTCTGTAAGAGGGCCGGCAGTGGGAGAAGAGGTAGCAGCAAAAGTTTGGGAAGGATCAACCAAATGAACCGGGGGAGTAGGGATCACCCTCCTCGGCCCAGAAGTGCTCTAGGTTGGCTTCTTCGGAGGGACCTGAGAGGATCCTTCCCCAGTGGCCTTGGCCGAAATGTTCTGGGCAGCTGTATCTTTTCTCGCCTTCTTAAAGGCCTTCATGGAATCATTATTCTTAACCATCTCTGAAAAACACAGCAAAACCAAGTTACAAAACTGGGAGAAAAGAAACAAAAGCAAGTAAAAGCAAAAAAAAATCGACCACTACTGGTGCGCGTAATTGTGATCATCAATAATGGCGCCAATAAACTTGGAGCTCTCAAACGTGAATCACACTTTGTCACAACTTTCGCACAACTAACCAGCAAGTGCACTGGGTCGTCCAAGTAATACCTTACGTGAGTAAGGGTCGATTCCACGGAGATTGTTGGTATGAAGCAAGCTATGGTCATCTTGTAAATCTCAGTCAGGCGGATTCTAATGGTTATAATGGTTTTCGAATATAAAAATAAATAAAGCATAAAATAAAGATAGAAATACTTATGTAATTCATTGGTGGGAATTTCAGATAAGTGCATGAAGATACTGTGTTCCTTCTGAATCTCTACTTTCCTACTGCTGTCATCCAATCATTCTTACTCCTTTCCATGGCAAGCTGTATGTTGGGTTTCACCGTTGTCAATGGCTACCTCTCGTTCTCTCAGTGAAAATGGTCCAAATGCTCTGTCACAGCACGGCTAATCATCTGTTGGTTCTCGATCATGTCAGAATAGAATCCAGTGATTCTTTTGCGTCTGTCACTACGCCCAACACTCGCGAGTTTGAAGCTCGTCACAGTCATTCAATCCTTGAATCCTATTCGGAATACCACAGACAAGGTTTAGAATTTCCGGATTCTCAAGAATGCTGCCAATGGATTCTAGCTTATACCACGAAGACTCCGATCTTTCGGATTGGAGGCTAAGAGATACACGCTCGTTCTAAGGTAGAACAGAAGTGGTTGTCAGTCACGCGTTCATAGGTGAGAATGATGATGAGTGTCACGGATAATCACATTCATCATGTTGAAGTGCAGTGAATATCTTAGAATAAAAATAAGCATCAATTGAATAGAAAATAGTAGTAATTGCATTAATACTCGAGGAATAGCAGAGCTCCACAACTTAACCTATGGAGTGTAGAAACTCCACCGTTGAAAATACATAAGTGATGGTCCAGGCATGGCCGAATGGCAAGCCCCCCAAACGTGATCAGAAGATCGAATGGTCAAAAGAACTAGATAGTACAAAGATATAACGTGGTCAAAAGACACTGAATACAATAGTAAAAAGTCCTATTTATACTAGACTAGCTACTAGGGTTTACAGAAGTAAGTAATTGATGCAGAAATCCACTTTCGGGGCCCACTTGGTGTGTGATTCGGCTGAGCTTGAGCTTTACACATGCAGAGGCTTCTTTTGGAGTTGAACGCCAACTTGTAACGTCTTTTTGGCGTTCAACTCTGGTTCGTGACGTGTTTCTGGCGTTTGACTCCAGAATGCAGCATGAAACTAGCGTTGAGCACCAGTTTACATCATCTAATCACAAATAAAGTATGAACTATTATATATTTCTGGAAATCTCTGGATGTCTACTTTCCAACGCCGTTGAGATCGCGCCATTTGGAGTTTTGTAGCTCCAGAAAATCCATTTTGAGTGCAAGGAGGTTAGAATCCAACAACATCAGTAGTCCTTTGTCAGCCTTTTATCAAAGTTTTGCTCAGGTCCCTCAATTTCAGCCAGAAATTACCTGAAATCATAGAAAAACACACAAACTCATAGTAAAGTCCAGAAATGTGAATTTAGCATAAAAACTAATGAAAACATCCCTAAAAGTAGTTAGATCCTACTAAAAACTACCTAAAAACAATGCCAAAAAGCGTATAAATTATCCGCTCATCAACTACACAGCTTAGCTCGGAGAAGGGAGCGGTTCCTAATAAACCACTATTTCATGGTTGATCTTGTGTTTAATTGAGCGGTTTTTATCAACTCTTTACCCACTTATTCATATGATTTGCATGTTTTACTTTTTCCTTCCGGATTTTGTGTTATGATTGAAAACATGCTTCTTTGGACTTGAAATTTTACTATGTTTAAATCTCTCTTATTACCATTCAATTCCTTGATATGTGTGTTAAGTGTTTTTCGTAGATTACAGGGCAGGAATAGCTCAGAGGATGGAAAGGAAGCATGCAAGAGTGGAAGGAATACAAGAAACTGAAGGAATTGCCAAAGCTGTCAGCCTGACCTCTTCACATTCAAACAATCATAACTTGAGATACAGAGGTTCAAATGATGCGGTTCCAATTTCATTGAAAAGCAAACGTCTGGGTCTTCGATTTGATATATAATTCACTATAGTGGCCGTATAGAACAACATGCGCACGCATGAATCACGCGGACGCGTCGTTCTACAGAAAAACCAACGTGGCAGATTTCGTCTCCGGCAATTCTGGACTATTTTTGACCCAGTTTTCGGCCCAGAAAATACAGATTAAAGGCTACAAAGTGGAGGAATGAAGGGAGACATCACTCAAAATTCACTTTTCATAATTTAGATGTAGTTTTTAGATAGAGAGGTTCTCTCATCTCTCTTAGGATTTAGGATTAGGATTCCTCTTAAAGGAATTAGGATTTCATCTTTTTCAATCACAGGTTCAATGTTCCTTTTATTTATTTTCTGAATTTGGTTTATGACCTCTTTATGTTTAGATTGATTTTCTATTTAATACAATTTGAGGTATTTTCAGATATATGATTTTAATTTAGCTTTCTACATTCTTGGCTTTAGTTGATTAATTGGTAACTCTTGAGTTGTCAAACTCATCGTGATTGATAATTGATATCTTTGCTGATTAATTTAGATTCTTATAACTCTAGTCTTTCCTCAGGAGTTGAATAGGACTTTAGGTGTTAAATTGATTTATCCACTTGACTTACCTTGATAGTTAGAGGTTGACTTAGTGGGAGCAATAATATAACTCTCATCACCATTGATAAGGATAATTAGGATATGACTTTCAGTTTTCATACTTCGCCAAGAGTTTTTCTTTGCTATTGATTTAATTCCCTACAATCTATTTTTCTCATTCAACCTTTCAAAAATCCAAAATTACTATTTTTCATAACCAATAATAAATCATACTTCCCTGCAATTCTTTGAGAAGACGACCCAAGGTTTAAATACTTCGGTTATCAATTTTATCAGGGGTTTGTTACTTGTGACAACCAAAACGTTTGTACAAAAGGATTCTCTGTTGGTTTAGAAGCTATACTTACAATGTGATTATATTTGTGAATTTCTTTACCGATAGGAAATTCGTTCGTCAAAATGGCGCCGTTGTCGGGGAATTGCAAACGTGTGCCTTATTATTGGTTATTGCAAATATTTTTAAAATTTTTTTTATCTTATCTTATCTTAGTTTTAAATTTCAAAAATCATATCTTTTTCAAAATTTTATCTTATCTTTTTTTTTCAAAAATCATATCTTTTTCAAAATCTTATCCTATTTTTTTCAAAAATCATATCTTTTTCAAAATATTTTCTTTTTATTAGTTTTTGTTTTTATTTTCTCTTACTACTATGAACTCTCACCCTTTTGGCTTTGAGTCTGGTTACAATTATGTTGCAGGAAGAGGAGATTATAATGACAATAGGCATCAAGGTTGGAAGTATCAAAGATGGGAGGAGCCACAAGGATTTGATCAACCCTCATGGTAACAACTACCACCAATGGACTATCAACAACCATTCCGTGATGCATATCAAGGCAATGGTTATGGTGAGCACTCTTTTAATTATCAACAACCACCACCATATGCCTATGAACCCCCTCCTCAACATGACTTTGGACCACCATACTCACAAGCCCATTTCCACCATTAACCTCCATATGACCATAACCCTTATCCACCTAATGAACCATACATAGAACCACCCCCATTCCAACACAATTACTCTCATGAGCCACCACCTCAATATTCACCATCTCCATGCCATTATCAAGATGAACCACCTTCCTACCATGAACCCTTTCTCCAAAATAATACACCCTCCTATCCACCCGAAACCTCCGTGGAGAACACACTTACCTCTCTCATTGGTCTCACCTCTGAACTCCAAAATCTTATATCCCGCATGGACCAACACTCTACCTCCAATATTCAACCCTCAAGCTCTAGTGTACTTCCTTTTCAACCACACAATGATCCCCATCCCATCACCACCATCCATGGAAGAGCACCCACATCCATCAATCCAAGAGCAACATGATCCCAATGATACTATTGACATGGAACAAGAGAGAAAGGATTATCTTCGCAAATCCATACTTTATAAGGAGCTAGAGGAGGCACTAAAGGTGAAGGTAGAAGAGACCTTTGCAGATGAGGGAGTAGTTGAAGGGAGTTGTCATAGAAAAGAAATCATCAAGGAGGAGTAAGATTTTATACTTAAACAACTGGACAAAGCAGTAATTATTGAAAAGAAAAAAGTGGTTGCAGACTTAGGAGATGCAGAACCTCCATGGGAAATTTAAATCATAGAACCTCCTTTCAAGACATTTGAATTTGATATTGAAGAGGGTGTACAACCTCCAAGGCATATCCTGACTGAAGACTTAGAAGAGGTTAATCAAGAGATGGAGATTCAAGAAGAAGAGGCACAACCTCCCATGCCCTTAGTGAGCAATGAAGAAGAGATTGAATTGGGAATTGAAGAAGCTTGCAAAGAGGTGGAAGTTGTCAGAGAGGAGCACAAGAGATTGAAGCTTGCAAATTCATTAGAAACACCTCTCCCAAGGCCATTACCGTCCAACACAACGTTCAAGTGGATAAAATTCTTATCCTTGACCTTTACCTTCCCACTTGAATATGGGCTACTGGAGACGGATGGTCAGTTTAGAGCTCTTTGTGGCATTAAGAGTAAGAGGAAAATGGTCAGTGGTAAGAATTGTCCTGCAAGGTTCATTATGGTTGGAAGCTTTAAGTTTAAATGCAAAGGTTGGTGTAGAGCTCAATTGAATGGGTCTAGGAAGTTGTTTGGACGCTTCAGTGAGAATTCTAAAGCTGAACCAACAGGATGGAATCATGATAATCAACTTGAAGATGGGTGTAGAAACAAGATTTGGGATCCGGGAATATATGAGGATCAAATTTGGGAGCTCAAAGCTTGTGAAGAACTCCATCAAAGCTTGAGAAATTTATTTGGTATTGATAGAGATTATTGGAAGTCCAAGCATTGGTGGAAGTTTCAGGATGAGTTCAAGCACAAGCCACCATAACAGGGAGCTCACCAAATGTCCAACTTAAGGACTTTAACTAAAAGTGCTAGGTGGGAGACAACCCACCATGGTATGATCGTCCCTCTTCAGTTTTAATTCTAGTCTGTTTTGTTTGTTTTTGAGTTTTGATTGAACCTAGAATTTTTCATAACATTCATATTAGCATTGCATTCTGCATACTACATCAAAAAAAATCGCACGTGACGTGACAGCATCGCCGACGCGTCCGCGTCATATGTGCGTTGGGAAGAAAACAAAATTGAACAGAGAGTCACGCGAAAGCGTGGATGGAGGCATGCCTTTGGCACAATTTGACTCTCACAACTGCGTTGCTAACGTGTCCGTGTCATGTGGAAAAAATACCTCCCACGCGTTCGCGTCACCTACGCGAACGCGTGCCCTAAAAGTTGACGTAAAAAGGGTGTATGGCAGCAAGTTGTCATGGAGTGGGGCTGGAACCATGCTAGAAGCACAAGCCCTACCACGCGAACGTGTGCCCCACGCGTCCGCGTCGTTTTTCAAAGTATGGCCATTCACGCGATCGCGTCAACCACACTACCGCGTCACCCAGATTTTTGGCAAAATGCATTTAAAATAGAGAGTTGCGCGACCGCGAGGCTGCCCTCGCGCTAATGGCACAAATCACTCCTCGCGAGCGCGTGACCCACGCGTCCGTGTCACTTCATAAATCACGCCAACCGCGTGAACGCGTACTCCACGCGTCCGCATCACATGTGACGCACAACTTATCCAAATCACCGCCAACTATCTTATCTTTTCTTCCCCAAATCTAAATCTTTTCTTTCCCTCATTTTTCTTTTTCTTTCTTTTTCTTTTGATTGGTGTTGGAAATTTATTTGGGTCATTATTTTGCTTGTGGATTATTAAGGAATTGTTTGACAATTATATATTACTTTTTATAGGGTTGCTTGCATGTTCAATTTAATACTTTCAATAACTTATTTACCATGCATGCTAAGTGTTTGTGAAAAAGCCCGTATGGCATCATGCACTACTTTTATATTATCCTACTACTTTAATGCCTGTTTTTTTCACAAAACTCCTTTTATATTTTATTAATTAAAATATAATTGTCAATCCAAAAAGATTGTTAGTTTGAAAGAGATGATAATCTAAATTGGGCATTTAATGCTTGATCTATGCTACTCATGCCTTTGCCAGCATGCCAATAAACATCTTGCATTTAATAGCCATCACATGCACTTGCCATATTTCCATTTGATGAACTTTTCACATGTAGTCATGACCATGTGTTAAAAACATCATTCTTTACCGTGCATTGATTATCACTTGTACCATCCTCTTCCTTGATCTAACCCTTAGCTTTAACAATTACTTTCTTTTTTCCTTTTTAGGATGGCCACCAAGAAGGGTAAAGAGAAAGCTACTCCCAAACCACCGACAAGGAAAGGAACAAAAAGAGCATCAGCTGAGGAACGACAACCCCCATCCACTTGCACATCTTAGCATGCACCGAGGACGGTGCAATCTTTAAGTGTAGGGAGGTCGATACCGACTTCCAGGGGTTAGTTACCTTCTTTTCAACACCAATATTCTATTTTCTTTGTTTGTTCATTGTTGTATTTGCATATTTGATTGCATGTTTATTTGATTTTATTCATTTAGTTACTACTTGGTTGAAGTAATATTTTCTTTTTCAAGTAATTTTTATAGTATTTCACTAATTTAAATTGAAAAATTTTTGTTAAACTTGTTTGGAAGTTGTATCTGGAACATAGTTAAAAGATAGAACACACAACCTGTGAGATTTTGAGCCTAATTACATGGTTACATTATTTAACTATGAATATTTTATTCTTGTGTGTTTCCTTCTCTATAACTGCAATCTAGATTTGTTCCAGTCTATATGTCCATTATTTAGTATATTTACATGCTTGCATATGATTGAGGCCATTATTTGTAAATTTGTTCACTTATTCCAAATAAACCTACCTTTTATGCCATCCTTGTTAGCCTCCTTGAGCCTTTTAACCCCATTCTATTTCATAACCACATTACTAGCCTTAAGCAGAAAAAGAAAATAAAAATCCCAAGTTGAATCCTTGGTTAGCTTAAGATAGATATTGTGTATAAATTAAGTGTGAAGAATTTTATGGGAACATGGGATGATAGAAAAAAGTAAGGAATTAAATTGAATAAGTTATTTGAAAATTTGGGAAGCATGCTCATGTGAAATCAAAATAATTAAATTACCATGTGCATTAATAATAAAAAAATGTAATTAAATAAGGGGATACAAAAATTCCCCCAATGCAAAATAAAAAGAATCAATGCACATGGGACAAAATTCAAAAATAAGTTTGATACATGAGCATGTAATACAAAAGTGGGAAAAATTTGGGTAGCTAGGTAAAGCATTTTAAATTATATAAAGTATGTATATGTTAGGTGAGATCTTAGACTAATCAAGGATTCACTTTGTTAGCTCACTTAGCCTTATATATGAAAAGACCTCATGATGTTTGCATTAGTACATTAAATATTTGTTGATTGGTTTGATGAACAACATAATTTAGAAAGCATGACTAGAGAAGAGTAGAGTGAATTACCCTATACACTTGAGAAATTAGAGTGCATATACACTACGAGTAAGGGTTCAATGCTTGATTCTATGTTCCCTGCTTTCATGAGCTATCTTCTTACAAGTTTACTTGTATTTCATTGTATAATTTGAATTAGTGGACTTTGATTCATATTTGTCTTGGAAAACTTATTTACTTTTAACAAAGTGGGTAAAAACATTTTGCATGTAGTTGCATTCACATAGATAGGTTGCATTGCATACTCTCTATCATTCCTCTTCACTCCTTTATAGCTTCTCTTGAGCTTAGCATGCTATTGTTTAATTGTGGGGAGGTTGATAAACCACTATTTCATGGTTTATCTTGTGTTTAATTGAGCGGTTTTTATCAACTCTTTACCCACTTATTCATATGATTTGCATGTTTTACTTTTTCCTTCTAGATTTTGTGCTATGATTGGAAACATGCTTCTTTGGACTTGAAATTTTACTATGTTTAAATATCTCTTATTACCATTCGATGCCTTGATATGTGTGTTAAGTGTTTTTCAGAGATTACAGGGCAGGAATGGCTCAGAGGATGGAAAGGAAGCATGCAAGAATGGAAGGAATACAAGAAACTGAAGGAATTGCCAAAGCTGTCAGCCTAACCTCTTCACACTCAAACGGTCATAACTTGAGCTACAAAGATTCAAATGATGCGGTTTTAGTTGTGTTGTAAAGCTAACGTCTGGGGCTTCGATTTGATATATAATTCACTATAGTGTCCGTACAGAAAAACAACGTTCACGCGTAAATCACGCGGAGCGTCGTTCTACAGAAAAACCAGCGTGGCAGATTTCGTCCCCGGCGATTCTGGACTGTTTTTGACCCAGTTTTTGGCCTAGAAAATACAGATTAAAGGCTACAAAGTGGAGGAATGAAGGGAGACATCACTCATAATTCACTTTTCATAATTTAGATGTAGTTTTTAGAGAGAGAGAGGTTCTCTTATCTCTCTTAGGATTTAGGATTAGGATTCCTCTTAAAGGAATTAGGATTTCATCTTCTTCAATCACAGGTTCAATGTTCCTTTTATTTATTTTCTGAATTTGGTTTATGACCTCTTTATGTTTAGATTGATTTTCTATTTAATACAATTTGAGGTATTTTTAGATATATGATTTTAATTTAGCTTTCTACATTCTTGGCTTTAGTTGATTAATTGGTAACTCTTGAGTTGTCAAACTCATCGTGATTGATAATTGATATCTTTGCTGATTGATTTAGATTCCTATAACTCTAGTCTTTCCTCAGGAGTTGACTATGACTTTAGGTATTAAATTGATTTATCCACTTGACTTACCTTCATAGTTAGAGGTTGACTTAGTAGGAGCAATAATATAACTCTCATCACCATTGATAAGGATAACTAGGATAGGACTTCCAGTTTTCATACTTCGCCAAGAGTTTTTCTTTGCTATTGATTTAATTCCCTGCAATCTATTTTTCTCATTCAACCTTTCAAAAACCCAAAAATACTATTTTCCATAACCAATAATAAATCATACTTCCCTGCAATTCCTTAAGAAGACGACCCGAGGTTTAAATACTTCGGTTATCAATTTTATTAGCGGTTTGTTACTTGTGACAACCAAAATGTTTGTACAAATGGATTCTCTGTTGGTTTAGAAGCTATACTTACAATGCGATTATATTTGTGAATTTCTTTACCGATAGGAAATTTGTTTGTCAAATTGTCATTTTGACGTTTGAATTCTCTATCGGTAAAGAAATATAAGAATATAATCGCGTTGTAAGTATAGCTTCTAAACCAACAGAAAATCCTTTTGTACAAACGTTTGGTTTTCACAAGTAACAAACCCAATAAAATTTATAAACCGAAGTATTCAAACCTCGGGTCGTCTTCTCAAGGAATTACAGGGAAGTATGATTTATTATTGGTTATGGAAAACAGTATTTTGGGTTTTAAAAAGGTTTGAATAAGAGAAATAAATTGCAGGAATTAATAAATCAATAACTAATAAAACTCTTGGAAAGGTATGAGAATTGGAAATCCCATCCTAGTTATCCTTATCAGGTGTGATGAGTATTGTCCATTGCTCCCACTTAGTTAACCCTTACTAAATAAAGGAAAGTCAAGTGGACCAATTAATTTGATTCCTCAAGTCCTAGTCAACTCCTAAGGAAAGACTAGCTTTAGAGGGATCCAAATCAGCCAGCAAACTTCAAATATTAATCAACTGCTGAGTTTGATAACTCAAGTGTCACCAATTACTCAACCAAAGCCAAAAGGAAAAAATCCAAATTATTTATATAATAAATAAAAGAAAGCAATCATAAGTCTGAAATACTTCAAATTATATTAAATAAAGAAATCAATCTAAACATAAAGAGTTCATAAACAAAATTGAGAAAATAAATAAAAGGAACATAGAACTTGTGATTGAAGAAGATGAAATCCTAATCCTAATAGAAATCCTAATCCTAATCCTAATCCTAAGAGAGAGGAGAGAACCTCTATCTCTAAAAACTACATCTAATCCTAAAATTCTGTATATTATGAATGTTGTTCGCTCTCTTTTGAATGAATGGATTCCCCCACTTTGTAGTCTCCAATCTGTGTTTTCTGGGCTTGGATTTGGGCCAAAAAGGGTCCAAAAATCGCTGGGGGTGACTTCTGTAAATTCTGCAGATCGCGCACGTCACGCGTCCACGTAGGTCACGCGGTCGCGTCATCTGGAGTTTTGCTTTTCTGCTTGGTTGCGTCAATCACGCGTCCGTGACGTTAGGATTTTTGCCAGTAAAGAATGTCATAAAAACAGTCGCGTTGTAGATATAGTCTCTAAACCAACAAAAATCCCTTCGTACAAACGTTTTGGGTGTCATAAGTAACAAACCCCTTTAGAAATTGTTAACCGAGTATTCAAACCTCGGGTCGTCTTCTCAAGGAACTGCGAGGAAGTATGTTCTTATTATTGGTTATAAAGGTTGTAATCGGGGTTTAGAAGGTGAGAAGCAAGTAATTTAAATGAGGAGTGAACTAAATGGCAATTAAAAATAAATAATAACTGTAAAACAACTTTTGGCAAGATAAGGGAATTTAGAGGTCTAACTTAGTTATCTCTCTCAACTATAATAAAAGTTGAATCTAAACTCCACTTGGTCAACCTTTACCAGAGCAAAGGAAAGTCAAGGGACTAATTAAATTGACCTTTGAATCCTAATTATTTCCTAAGAAAAGGTTGGGATTATTTAGGTTCAGCTCAATTAGCAAGATAACGATTATTAATTATGTTGAGTTTAATAACTGTTGAGTTACTAAATTCTTAATCAGAACCAAAAGGAAAAAAAAAAGTAAAATTGCTGGAATAATAAAAATATCCTTAGATGGGAAGCAATGGCAATTTAATTCAAAGAGAATAATTATAAACTGAAAATACCTCAATTATCATTAAATAAAAATGTCATCAACAGCCAATTGGGCAACATCAACCAAACATAATAAAGGCTTCAGAGTAATCAAAATATAAAAGAGAAATTAAATAGTAAAAAGGAATATTAAACCTGGGATCGAGAGTCACTCTAGAAAGCTAAGAGAAGTCCTAAATCCTAATTTCTAAAAACACTACCTAAATCCTAAGAGAGAGAGAGGAGAGAACCTCTCTCTCTCCAAAACTACATCTAAAACATGAAAAGTAAATTATGAGAGGCCTTTTTATGAATGGATGCATTTTTCCCACTTTATAGCCTCTAATATGTGTTCTCTGGGCCGAAAACTGGGTCAGAAATAGCCCAGAAATCACTTCCAGCGCTTTTTGATCCGTACAGGTCGCGGAAAAGTGACGCGGCCGCGTCGTCCACGCGACCGCACGGATTGGGTGTTGGCTAGGTCACGCGTCCGTGTGACCCACGCGTTTGCGTCGCCTGGCGTCAAGGCAACTATGGTAAATTATATATCAAATCGAAGCCCCGGACGTTAGCTTTTCAACGCAACTGGAACCGCATCGTTTGGACCTCTGTAGCTAAAGTTATAGCCGTTTGAGTGCAAAGAGGTCAGGCTAGACAGCTTAGCAGTTTTTCCAACTTCTTGCATTCCTTCCACTTTTGCATGCTTCCTTTCCATCCTCCAAGCCATTCTTACCCTGTAATCTCTGAAATCACTTAACACACATATCAAGGCATCTAATGGTGAATAGAGAGGATTAATAATAAGCAAATATAAGTCCAAAGAAGCATGTTTTCAATCAAAGCACATAATCAGGAAGGAAATATAAAACCATGCAAATAGTATGAATAAGTGGGTAAAGAGTAGATAAAAACCACTCAATTGAGCACAAGATAAACCATAAAATAATGGTTTATCAGTCCGCGTCAGTTGTGTTTCGCACGAGTCACGCGTTCGCGTCATGCACGCGTTCGCGCAGATGCTAGTTTGCGCAAAGCACGCGTTCGCGTCGTCCACGCGGACGCGTCGCTGCCAGTTTCTTCAAAAACTCCATTTTGTGCTTTCCTTCCATTTTTGTATGTTTCCTTTCCATCCTTTAAGTCATTAATGCCCTATAAAGCTTGAAAGTACTCAACATACAGATCACGGCATAGAATGGTAGTAAAGGATAATTAATTTCAATATTTCTAAAGCATAGAAAACATGTTTTCACTTATGTCATATCACAAGGAAGAAATTGTAAAACCATGCAAATTCATATGAATAAGTGGGTGAAGAATTGATAAAATCACTCAATTGGGCACAAGATAAATCACAAAATAGTGGTTTATCAACCTCCCCACACTTAAACACTAGCATGTCCTCGTGCTAAATCCAAGAGAAAAGAGAATGGAGGTAAAATGGTGGAATCTTATGCAATGCAATCTATTCTAAATGCAACTACCTAAATGAGTCATGCAATTCTAGTTATTCTTCACTTATATATAAAGCTTACATGTAGTTAAATTGATTCATATCTGCAAGGAATCATATATGTACAATTAAGGCCAAATCATATTAAAGCACAGTCACAATTGAGTTGAGTTAAGATAGTTCATAACTTGCAAGATAATTAATAATTAAATATGGATACATGAGAATGAGCTGTTGAACCCTCACTGGATTTTGTGTTTACTCTCTAATCACTCAGTGTTTGGGGTTAATCACTCTCTTCTTTTCTAGTCATGCTTTCTAAAACTTTTTTTTCATCTAACCAATCAACAAATATTGAACATAGACATACAAAAATCATGAGGTCTTTTCCCAGGTTGTAATGGGACTAAGGTAAGGGTAATGGTGTATATATAAGGCTAAGTGAGCTAACAGAGTGAATCCTTGATTAGTCTAAGATCTCACTTAACATACATACTTTATATAATTTAAAATGCTTTACCTAGCTACCCAAATTTTTCCCACTTTTGTATTACATGCTCATGTATCAAACTTTAATTTTTTTGAATTTTATCCCATGTGCATTTATTCTTTTAATTTTGCATTGGGAAAATTTTTGTATCTCCTTATTTAATCACTTAATAAAATAAATAAATATTTTTTTCAATTCACATGGTAATTTAATTTATTTTGATTTCACATTAGTATGCTCCCAAATTTTTGAGATAACTTATTCAATTTAATTCCCTACTTTTTTCTATCATCCCATATTCTCATAAAATTCTCCGCACTTAAATTTTACACAATATCTATCTTAAGCCAACCATGGATTCAACTTGGGATTTTTATTTTGTTTTTCTACTTAAGGCTAGTAATGTGGTTATAGAACCGAAGAGGGGGTCAAAAGGCTCATGGGGGCTAACAAGGATGGCATAAAAGGTAGGTTTATTTGGGACAAGTGAGCACAAATACAAATAATGGCCTCAATCATCTCTTGGTATGTATCTATATTCTATATTAGACATATAGATTAAAACAAAGTAAAGATTGCAAGCATAAAAAAGAAGCACGAAACACACAGGAATGAAATTTATGGTTTGATGTAACCATACAATTAAGCTCAAAACTCACAGGCTATGTGTTCTCTAGCTCAGAAATCACATATCAGTTATGTATGTCATGCAAGTAGAAATCAAGAGTTTCCATTCAACTCAATGTAAATCTTAAGGTGGCCTTTAAAATCTTAGTGTTCCTCCTTGAAGAAATGTTGTTAACTAACTAACTTGTAATGCTATATATATACAAGGTGTGTGGATTGTTTTTATACCATTATGCTAAAGTTTCTAGTTTACTCTTTTATTTTTAATTAAACTAAACTATCATATGCTAAAAGGGTAAACTATACTAATTAATCCACTTGATTATAACTAGTAGTCTAAAAGTGCAGATTAAGCTAAAATATCTAAGATATATACAGCCCAAAGTGCAAAATGCAAAAATAAAATAAAAATATAGCAAAAGCAAAAGAAAAAATGTGTAAATACTAAAAGATAAAATAAGATACAGAAAATGAACAAAATAAGATAGAAGAGTCTTATAGTGGTTCACCAAAAAATATGCCAGAGATGACAACCTCCCCACACTTAAATAATAGCATCGTCCTTGATGCTCACTCAAACTGGGTGTGAAGAAGTGTCATCTCCGGAAGGATGGGCTGCCGGTGTCTCAGTGGTAAGCTGACGGTCTGCAGTATCTATAAGTGTAGGAGGAGCGGCCTGCTGAAGCAGAGGCTATGTCTATAGAGGAATCTCCGGATCTGCGGCCTGTAGCTGGTGGTGCTCCTTATGGTATGGTGCAGTGTGCTCAGGTCCTCCCTACTCAGCCTGGGTATGTGCCTCCTCCTCATGATCACTCGCCTCCTCCTCGGATGTCTCTGATTGTGTGTCGGGCTCAGAGGGGATGTCGCCACCGAATCAGATCATCAACTTGAGGTGCTCATAGTGTCGCTTGTGGCGATGCTCATACCTCTCATAACGTTGCCTGTTGCGACATTCAGACCTCTCAAATTACTGCTGGTGGCGGCGCTCCATCTGGTCTAAGCGGTCAAAGAGTCGGTGCACCAGAAGATAAACGGGCTCTGGAGCAGGTGGGGGTGCAGTGGATGGAGCTGGGGCAATGGATGCTGAAGGGGCAACTGAAGATGTAGCTTCCTCAGCAGAGTCAGTGAGAAAAGGAGGTCGGTAGCCTAGAGCCTAAAACTTCCTACTGTGAGGGATGATCTTCCTGTAATTCGCGGCAGATGGCTTTTCATCAGCAATTTCCCGAGGTAACTCAACTCGGCGACCCAACTGAGTAATCAGGAATGGAAACGAGAGAGTGCCTCTAACATGGACCCTGGCCATGTAATGCCGGATGAAGCGGGGCAGATATAGGTCCTTACCCTCCATCACACACCAGATGAGGGTAATCATAGCAGCTGGCACCTCTGTCTAATGAGTGCTCAGCATTACGTAGTTAATCAGAATCTACTGCCAAAGTCGAGCCTCATCATTCAGATATATCAGCCTGATTCCCTTAGGTACCACTGTGCTTTTTCCCATGACCCATGGAATAGTAGGATTAAGAGATATATTCCGTTTCACTGCATCCCAGTCAAATCTCATGAATCTCATATCCTCTTCAGCCCTTTGGTAACCGTTTGGCTGATCTGATTTAGGTGGGAGCTGGAAGATGTCTTCTATGGCTTCCTCAGTAACCAGAATTTGTTTGCCTCTGAGCTTTACTGCATCCAGGGATGTTTTAAAGTAGTTACAGCAGAATTTTCTGACCCAGGATGAGTTGATCTCAGTCAAGTTTCTCTCCAGGAAGAACCAGCCTCTCTGTTTAATTTGGTCTGAAGTGTATTGCTTGAGTTCTTCTGGAATTTTGAGTGTCCTTTCCAGGTATAGGTTCCTGGATGTGGCGAAAATTGGGTACCTCAGCTCACAGTATTTGTTTGCAAATTTTACTGGGTTAGCTGTAGGTACTAACTGATCAGCCTTTTCCTGTGGGGTAAAGTTCTTCTCCAGCCAGGACTCATCATGCAGGATGCCAAGGATGGTCATAGAGGATTCACCTCTTTTCCGTTTGCCAGTAGTTGCTTTGCCTTTTCCTTTGCTTTGAGGGTTAGACAGCCTGAAAAGCAGAGATTCCAAGATATAATTGAAGAACAAAAGTAGGAAAATAAGTAGGCAAATAAAATAATAGCAACATAAGCACAGAGTGGCAAAAAAGCAAGAGAAGCATGAAATAAGTTAAATATATGTGCATTTTGGATTGTGTTCAAGTGGAAAAGTCTGAAAAGAAAAAGTACAATCCAAAATATATGATAAGCGGAATTCAAGTTAAATAGGAAAAACAATGATCATGCCCTGATTTAGAAAGTTAAAGTAGTCAGGTAAAAAGAGAAGTTAGAAAGTGAAGGCAGTGAGTTAGGAAAAAAAAGTTAAAGTAAGTGGCATGGTGATGGGTTTCCTAGTTAACAATAAATCCACAAATTTAAAGAACACTCAACTCATATTCAAGCAAAGATATCAATTTATTGATGATAATTTAGATAGATGCAACAGGTGCAAATTAAAATAAAATCATCAATAATGCAATTTATTAACCAAGGAACCAGAAAGAGATAAGAAAGCTAGCCCGTGCATTCACAAATTTTTTTGGTTGTAGCCAAGTAGTGTAAAATTCTAAATCACCAAAACCAATACATGAATGGGGTAAAATGAAACAATTTGCAGAAAATTGGATAGCATTCCGGCTAAAATTGGGTGTTCCCGGGAAATAAACAGCAGGAAAGATCAGTTCATAAAAAATTAAATAATGCTGCAAAGAGACACAAATAACATGAACATGAAAGAACAGTGTAACATAAGCATGAAACATGGAGGAACAATATATGAACAATATGATCATCACAACAAAATCAGAATTGCGAAATAGATAAAACAGGTAACAAGAACGGTGCAATTATCAGGCCTAAATCCACTAACCATATCCTAGCTACCTAACCACCTAGAGTCCACTACGATCATATAGAATCCACTACAATCATGCATCTCTAACTATCCTAATATGAACAGAATCTGAAAAATATGCAACTAACTACTAATGATAGAGAAATCGGTGTTCGGCAGAACCTGGTGTGTGTATGAACAGAGGTATGGATCAGAGAAATGGTGGGAATGTGGTGGTGGTGTTGCTGATGCGGCGGCGATGGAAGGGGTGGCGCGGTGGCAGTATGAGGTGGTGGCAGGGGTGGGTTTGTAGTGCTAGGTTAGGGTTAAGGGAGGGGTAGGGAAGGAAGAAGTGGGCAAAGGTTGTGGGGCTGTGGTGGTGGTCGGCGGTGGTACGAGGCGGCAGTCTGAGGAGGCGGTTCGGTGATTGGAGGCTCGGGTAGGGTTTAATGGCGGGAGTGCAGAGGGGGAGGGGTGGATGACGCGAAGGGGTAGGGTTTCGCGTAGGTGGGTTAAGTGATTTCAAATCCACGCGAAGAATTTCTTTGTGTCGACATGGGGGGTTGCCCCCAAATCTCCTCCAACACACTTACAAAAGCCTGCTCGACCTCATCAAGCATCTCCCATGAATATCTAGACACCACAACATTCTTTTGCCAGCATAAAGGGAAGGCATGTTCATTATTTGAACGCTAAGAAAAATGGTCGAGCTCCTTTAACAGCTCGGACCTTAAAAAAGTAGTTCTTAAAGTCCCTAAAGGACTCGTCATACATAGAAAATATTTTCTTTCTTTGGGAAGACCGGAAAGATATCCAAGAAGCTTTCTTTTTGGAAGTCCCAGGTTTGGTCAAAACAAAGAGGTAAAGAAAGAGAGTTTGAGAAGGCTTGACATCCAATTCTTGGCACAGTAGCTGAAAGATCTTATAAAGCCCCAGGAGTTCGGATGAAGCTGGGACGGAGCTACATTACATGACCACAGCAAATCGGTCTTGAAAGAGGTAAAAGGAAGGGTAATGTTCATTTGGCTAAAAAAGTAATCATAAGCATAAAAGAAGGGGTGTTCCCCCTGGGTCAGAGAAGGAAAGCAAACCCTCTCGTCGGAGTCAGGCGCTACAAACTCGTAGTTCTTCTCCTAATCCCTACTACTACAGATCTGGTAATGTTTTCTAAGCTCTGCACAGTATTCAGAGTTAACCACCGAAACGCACATCAGGACAAGGGAGTCAAGCCAGTCAAACATGCCCTCGGGGTCTTTGGAGGATGTCTCGACAATATTTTTGCGAGAAGACATTGGTCAACTAGTCCTACAGTAAGAAAAAGAAAAATGGGTTGCTAACCAAAACAACTCGGGAAAATCAAGAAATCAGCTTGGACAAATATGGATACAACTCAGACTAAAGCATACAACAGCGAAAGGAGATCCCAGGACTCACACCAAGGTCCAGGGGCATCCTTTGGAGGCAATAACAGAGCAAAGACTCAGGAAAAGTCTACAAGTCTACGTCTTGACATCTCTCAACAAGAAAATAACCCTCTTTCAACAAGCAGCACTCCGAAAAGAAAGTCACAATAAAAAAAGTCATCACAATCGACAAATCAAAGAGTTTATCAGCAAAAGGAACTATCAACATCAAACATGCAAAGTGGAAATCATCAAAGACGTAACCTTTTTCAGAATCAAACAGGTTCACTACTTCAAGCTACAAACAGAAAAAGATCAAGATCCTTCTCTAACAAAATAACGATTCATCGAAGAAACCCTCAGAGCACACAGATGCACGACGAACACAGAAAAGATTCAAGCTTTCTAACACGAAACCAAGCAAGATTAAAACTTTTCAAGCATGAAATAGCGCGGAAAGAAAGAAGAAGAAAAAGGACCAACCTGTAAAGTAAGAAGGCGATGAAGATGGAAGCAAATGGCGAGCCCACACCAACGATCGCTTCCAAAAGTAAGGAGAGCACGAAGACATGAAAACTTGGGAGCAAGAGAAAAGAAGAATCACAGACGAAACAAAGGGGCAAAGATAAAGGGGGAAGTTACAGCAAGCAAGAGAAAGAGAAACGGAAAAAGGGAAGCTTTGGTGAAATTCAAAATGAAATGAGAAAGTGGGAGGCAAAAGAAACGGCGAAGGGAGAAGTTAATGGGTTTTTAAACCCTCGCAGGTTTCCAAGAAAGTGGAAAACGTGCGCTATAAATAAAAAGAAACGTTCCGCATTCAAAAGCCACTAATAGGAGTTCTACAAACGAGCCCAATAAAGAATGCTCAAGCTCAGCTTCTCCAAGAAGAGGTTAAAAGTCTGAAAGGACACAACCTTAAAGGAAAGACCACTCTCAAGCAGGGGCACTGTTCATGCCCTGGGTCGAGCTGTATGACCCGGGCTGATTGACGACAAGTCGACCAACCTCTTCAGGTCAGGATTATCCGACCTCTTCTCAAAGAGTTTGTCCAAAACCAGAAGAGCCCAAAAAAGGCCCAAATAGAGGAACACAACCCAAGTCCAAAGGCAGCCCAAGCCTAGGAAGATAAGGGTGGTTCCCTTAAAGATGAAGATAACTCTACTCAAAGATAAGATAAGATAACTATCTTATCTTCAGAAAGGTCACTCCACACCATTATAAATACACTGGATCACCCAGGTATAACTCATACTCTGATTCTACTAAAAACCTGCTTAATACCCTTGCTAACTTAGGCGTCGGAGTCCCTTGCAGGTACCACCACCCTCCGGTGATGAAGGATCAGCACCACCACCAAGTCCAACAAGTCGGACACGGCGGCTCCGGCCACCATCATCAAGTCAAACTCAACAGCGCCAACCAGTACAGAAAATCTCATCCAAGATCGACATACAGTTTCAGGTAACCCTCGGAATAGATGTCAATTTCAGTCTTTTGATAATTTGTGATGATTATCACTTAACAGTTTAGTTATTGATTTTTACCTAATAATACATTTAGTTTAATCCCTAATTAAAAATTGGTTGGACTATTGGCGAAGGAAAGAAAGCTCCCACGGTCACAGGATACGTGATTTATTATTTGTTATTTATGCTTTATTTTGGTGTTTTTTATGTTTAGTTCTACCAATTGTTTATGAAGTTGTTTGTTTAGTCTTTATAGCATTTAATATCTTCAGTGTTGATAGAAACAAAGCACAATCATGCCCTCTTTTAGTTTGTTCACACCAGTCATAGCACTAATTTAATTTTGATTTATGAGTTCTGCATTTGTTGCTTTAACATTGCTACCTCCTTTTGCCAAAACTAGATAGTAATAACCAATGAAAAAGGTCTTAGATGTTAAAGGGCCATGATGATAACATAAAGTATTAAGGTCTAGAAGGTTGCTCTTGACACACAAAGTATTGAAGATGATCCAAAATGTGGGAATCTTGCTAATTTTATACCCTTAACTAATTACAGGTATATTTGGTTGATAGTATTTTTGTTCGTTTTAACTTTTTGTCTAGTTAATTTGTTGCTTGCAAAAACATTTCAAGCAATTGGCTTATGCTCATTTGTATACAATGATTTTCTACTTAAAAAATTCTCTGTTATATTTTACTTCTCAAATTGATTAACCTTACACTTTGTTAATCATAAAATCCTGTTGTGTTATTTCATTTATGATTTTTGTTTCTTGTGTTAGACATACTTTAAAAGAATTCCCCATCCCTCTCATTTTTTCTTATGCTTTCTATCACAAGTTATACAGAAAAAAATTGAAGGAAACTATTATTTTATACAAAAGTAGCAGCCTATTAATCAAGAAGAGGGAGAAAGTTCAGCCTCAAAAGGAAATAAAAAAAAGAAACAATTAGTCTTTATCTTGTTCTTATAATGATATGAGTTGTCTATTGAAAGTTATTAGTCTCCATCATCAACACCTACATTTTGAGTTCTGACTCTCTATATAAGCCATAAACTTTGTCCCAAACATACCATATTCCTTGGCTTCTCCATTCACACAACACCATTAGGTACATCCCATATATATTCTTTTCCCTTTCCAATAAAATGTCACATTAATTAGATAACATATGAATTGTTATTTGCTTAATTAAGTTTTGGAGCTGTTGACTCGAAAATAAGGTGTTGCACTACTACTATGCATTTTTTCCTTTTTCTACATGCTAATAATTGCAGTGTATGTGGATCTTTGAATTATTGTTTGCAGGCTATTGTTATTAGTATTAATAAGCGTGTTGTGTGGGGATTAATATTCAATGAATAAGTGTATGAGTGATGAGGCAATGGGGATTAATATTTTTTAACATGTAGACACCACTTTGTTGATGATTATGTTTATTATAATAGGACCTTGCATATGTGAAGCTTGCATATTTGGATCCTTGGTATGGATTATGCGAGTATCATGATGATAATTGATAAGTTCTTATTTCTATGTAATTAATTTCTTCTACTAATTAATATTATCTTTTTTTGCAGACTAAAGTTTTATGGCACCTCTTGTGTATGATTTCATGGGAACCTCAATAGATATTGCGATAGGACTTGTAGCTGTGGTGTCCCTCTTGCTTGGGAGTTTGCTTTCTAGTGAGATCAGTGACACCAAAAGCCATGACTACGTGCACCTTGTATTGACTGCTACATTTTTTGCAAGAGTCACTAAATTTGTACTTGGAGTTTGTAGGTACATATGATAAACCCCAATAATGTGGTTTATCTTGTGCTTATTTTGGGGAATTTTATCACATTTTCCCACATTTATTCAATGAAATAGTATGGTTTTGTAATTCTCCCTTAATTTGTGCTTAAGTGTAAAAACATGCTTTTTACGCCCATAAATTGGAAATTTTAATTAACCTTTGATTCCACTAGATGCCTTGATTTGTTTGTTGAGTGATTTCAGGTTGAAAAGGACTAGGAATGGATCAAAGGAATGAAGATGAAAGTATGCAAACTAGAGAACTCATGGAAATTAAAGGATTTGAAGTGCATCATCGACGCGCACGCGCAATAAACGCGCACGCGTGGAAAATGACGTCACATGGCGACGCGTACACATGCATTACGCATATGGTGCACAAAATTGTGATCTCTAATAATGGCATTCAACATGATATGCGCATCTACTAACTCAGCACTTTCTTCACAACTTCGCACAACTAACCTGCAAGTGCACTGGGTCGTCCAAGTAATAAACCTTACGTGAGTAAGGGTCGATCCCATGGAGATTATTGGTATGAAGCAAGCTATGGTCATCTTGTAAATCTCAGTTAGGCAGATTTAAATGATTATAATGGTTTTCGAATAATAATAATAAATAAACAAAAAATAAGGATAGAATTACTTATGTAAATCATTGGTGAGAATTTCAGACAAGTGTGTGGAGATGCTTTGTCCCTGTTGGATCTCTGCTTTCCTACTGCCTTCCTTCAATCCTTCTTACTCCTTTCCATGGCAAGCTGTATGTAGGGCATCACTGTTGTCAATGGCTACATCCCATCCTCTCAGTGAAAAAGGTGCAAATGCTCTGTCACGGCACGGCTAATCATCTGTCGGTTCTCGATCATGTCGGAATAGAATCCATTGATTCTTTTGCGTTTGTCATCATGCCCAACAATCGTGAGTTTGAAGCTCGTCATAGTTATTCAATCCCTGAATCCTACTCGGAATACCACAGACAAGGTTTAGACTTTCCAGATTCTCATAAATGCCGCCATCAATTCTAGCTTATACCACGAAGATTCTGATTAAGGAATCCAAGGGATATGCGCTCGGTCTAAGGTAGAACGAAGGTGGTTGTCAGTCACGCGTTCATGGGTGAGAATGATGATGAGTGTCATGGATCATCACATTCATCATGTTGAAGTGCAACGAATATCTTAGAACAGGAATAAACTAAATTGAATAGAAAATAGTAGTAATTATATTAAAACTCGAGGTACAGCAGAGCTCCACACCCTTAATCTATGGTGTGCAGAAACTCCACTATTGAAAATACATAAGTGATGAAGTTCCAGGCATGGCCGAATGGCCAGCCCTCATGGTCTAAGAACTAAACATCCAAAGATGTCTAATACAATAGTAAAATGTCCTATTTATACTAGACTAGCTACTAGGGTTTACAAAAGTAAGTAATTGATGCAGAAATCCACTTCTAGGGCCCACTTAGTGTGTGCTTGGGCTGAGCTTGAGCTTTACACGTGCAGAGGCTTTTTTTGGAGTTGAACGCCAAGTTGTAACGTGTTTTTGGCGTTCAACTCTGGTTCGTGACGTGTTTCTGGCGTTTGACTCCAGAATGCAACATGGAACTGGCATTGAGTGCCAATTTGCGTCATCTAATCTCGAATAAAGTATGGACGATTATATATTGCTGGAAAGCTCTGGATGTCTACTTTCCAACGCCATTAAGAGCGCACCATTTAAAGTTTTATAGCTCTAGAAAATCCATTTCGAGTGCAGGGAGGTCAAAAACCGACAGCATCAGCAGTCCTTTGTCAGCCTTGTTATCAGAGTTTTGCTCAGGTCCCTCAATTTCAGCCAAAAAATACCTGAAATCACAGAAAAACACAAAAACTTATAGTAAAGTCCAAAAATGTGAATTTAGCATAAAAACTAATGAAAACATCCCTAAAAGTAGCTAGATCCTACTAAAAATTACCTAAAAACAATGCCAAAAAGCGTATAAATTATCTGCTCATCAACATACCTGTGGATAGCAAAATGCCAAGTGATGCGTACGCGTGACCCATGCGTACGCATCGATGCTCGCACGTGACCTCATTAAAGTGAAAACGTTTGGGGCGATTTCTGAGCTGCCAGGCCCAAATCCAACTCGTTTCGGAGAGTATTTCATGCAGAATTCAAGCTTGGGCAAAGGGGGGAGCACTTAGTTGTAGAATTGGCATCATGTAGTTTAGTTTCTAGAGAGAGAAGCTCTCTCTTCTCTCTAGAATTAGGGTTCTTAGGGTTATTCTCATTCTAGATCTAGGGTTTAATTGTTGTTTTCATCTTGTTTCTTCTACAATTTCTTGTTTCTACACTCTAATTCTCTTAGTTCTCTTGTTAATATACCTTTTATGCCTCCTTTTATGTTTATGAATACTCATGTTGGATTTGGATCTCTTTTAATTCAAATTGATGTTTGATGTTCTTTTATTGTTGATTTAAGTTGTTGATTTTACTTTCCTTGCAATTGGTATTTGTTAGCTTTTATTGTTCTTGCACATTTATTAAGCTTTCCTTTTATGCCTTCCAAGTGTTTGACAAAATGCTTGATAGGATGTTAGAGTAGATTTTTGAGCATTTTAGGGTTGGAAAGAGTAATTAGACAATCTTGAGCCATGAAAACCCAACTCATGTTGGTGATCTAGAGTTGTTAGCTAATATTGTTTTCATTAACTCTAATCTCTTGCTAATTCACTTAGTGAGTTGATTAGGACATTTGGATTAAGATTAGCTAGTCTTATTAGACTTTCTTCGAGTGTGAAGATAACATGATACCTTCTTCCATCATTGGGGATGACGTAATAAGATAAATTGATGTTTATTTTTGTGATATGATTAACTGGTCTTGTTTGACGTTCTCCCTATGTGAAGATAACATGATACCTTTTTCCATTTTTTGGAGTTGACTAAATAAGATGAACTAATCATTGTATGACTAGGATAGAAAGCCTATATTCTCAACTCTTGCCATAAATGTCTCTCTTTATTAATTACTTTCTTTAATTGCTTTCGTGACTTACTTTTCTTGCCATCCACTTTCTTGCCTTTTTATAAATCAAACCCCTTGTTCCTTCATAGCCAATAATTGACCACTTCATTGCAATTCCTTGTGAGACGACCCAAAGTTTAAATACTTCGATTATTTTTATTGGGGTTTGTACTCAAGACAAAACCAAATTAAATTTGATGTGAGAGTTGTTTGTTGGTTTGGAGCTATACTCGCAACGAAATAATCCTTTTCTATAAGAGAAAATTCTAAATTGACCACAATTCTTGGCTATCAACATACAGTACTAGATAGGACTTAACTATGCAAAAGGTTCATTTTCATTCATATATGCGTTGTCCTTTTGGTGGTGCTTTGCCTAAAGTATTGTGCTTTCATGAATGGTTATCATAGTCTTGGTTTTTTCAAAAATTTCCAATCTCATGCTGTCATTACTATTGCACTGCAACAGCTTAAAGGTCTGCTTGACATAAAGGACTTCACCACAAAATCTGATATTTTTTCTGTAATGCATTTGGTTTGGAGTAATGTGCACCATGGGATAAATATTTTCGTCTTACTTTATATTTATAAATGTTTCAATATATTTAGATGATGAACAAGCTCATAAATAATAATTGTTTATATATTAGTACTCCTATAATTTTGTTATTCTTAGTAAAGAAAAAAAAAGGTGAATGAAGATTCAACATAGATTATAGTGCATTAAAATAAGTTAGCAGTGGCTAAAAATTCATGTAACTATAGACTTTGTGTTACTACTTGCTAGATGAATCAAGCTGCTAGTGCATTATCTAATTTGGATCTTTAATAAGGTCATTACTAAATTTGTTATTACTTTACTTGTGATATTTCAGCCATTTTTAACTTGCTCTTATTTTTGTATTTGTCTAGATGTAAAAACAATGTAATTGAGTAGCTTTATGAAGCCAATTTCTTTTTAATATGAATGTGAAAATTGTGGGGGTTATAAACCTCTGCAATATACATTTTTTTAAAATTGCAGCAATTTTCAAACCTCCGTATTTTTTCAAAAACACCCATAAGCCAAATCGCGACGGTTCTAAACCACCGCAAATAATCTAATTCTGTTTTGCGGCGGTTGTGCCAGCGGTTCATTAGAACCGCTGCAAAATCAAATCTCCACGCCCTAATACACAATGGTTAATGAACCGCTGGTATGCCATTTTGCGGTGGTTTTTAACCACCGCCAATCCCCAAAAAAAACCGCCACAGTTTCCCGTATGTCTTGTAGTGTTAAAAGCAAAATCTCAATATAATATAATAACTCATAAATAACTAATTATTTAATTTTTAAAAATCCGTGGTGTTTCAACTTCAACTAATTCAAATAATACCGAGAGGTTTGAATTTATATATTCGTTGGTTACTTAGTTTTTACTTTTTCATCATGAATATAAACAATAGTTAACTGTATTTAAATCAATACAAGTTTATTATTCAAAAACTATATTTATCTTTTTTTTTTGTAGTTATGCTATAAGTAATCACAAGTCTTACACCGAGCAATCAAATAAAACAGTAAGGGATGTATGTAAAAGCAACAATGAAATGTTCCTATCATGTGATAATTATCATTGTCATTCATCCAATTTTTCGAATGTTTCTGCAATGGTTCTAATGCATCAGAACTATATGAACATGAAGGTAATATACCTTTTAGAATATTAAGTAATTTATTGAATTTTAGTTTAGGTAGTATCAGTGTTAATTGTTTTATATTGTGTTATATATTTATTGCAGAAGAAGATGCCTTCGACGACATTAATCTGGAAAGCAATTTCTCTATGGATTTTAACGACATAGACTTGATAGGTAAAAGTTTTAATATTCATTTTAATCACTACAGTACACATTTTTATATGCTTGAGTTATTATTCATGAATTCTAATTGTCTTTATTGTCTATATATATACTCACACGAATTATTAGATGAAGAAGGTGTTATCCCACTCAGAAGTGACAAGTTAGTTCTTGATGAAGAAGGTAGTAATTATTTTGCTTACAAAAACTTTAGTCAGATATAGATAATTAGAATTACTCAGTTTTTTTTCTTTTATATCCATATATTTATTACTTTTTTAGAATACATTTTATGTTTTTCTAAATGCCAATACTATTTTTTATCTTTTCAAAGCTTTCTAGGATGTTGGTGATATTTCTCATACATGTGTATATTGTAAAGTTTTGATGTGAGATCATGAAAAACTCTCAAAGAGTATCAATAGTGTCACTCCCCATTTTGGTTTGTGTTGTATGGATGAAAAAGTTGAGTTGCCCTTATTGAGACAAGCTCCAGAAAATCTTCAACAACTCTATTTTTTAGATGATGCAAAGAGCCGATACTTTTGAAAAAATATTAGGGCATTTAATTCAATGTTCTCATTCACATTAATGGCTGGTAAGATTAATCATCAAATTAACAATGGGTCTACTCCTCCATCTTTTAGTTTGAGTGGTCAGAACTATCACTCTATTGGAAGTCTCATTCCGCAAGTAAATGGGAAACCGAAATTTGCACAACTCTACAAATATGATATTAACAACGAGGTCCAAAACATGATTAATGCTATTCGGTAAGTTATGAACTATTTACACTAAGGGACACTTTGTGTTGTTACATGTATTCACATACTCATAAATGCTTATTCAAATGTTGTATGCATTATTTTTCATATTTTTTTCTTTGCAGGCCGCTTGCTTTGGTCAGTAATCTCGAAGTTGAGATTGTTGGTATAATAAAAAAATTTAGATGATAATAATCCTTTGGCAGAGTCATTCCGATATGCTAGGGATAGATTCACTGAGCCACATTCTGTTAACATGAAGTTAAAATTAATTAGGCGAAGGAAAAAGGATAGTCAATGATACAACTTGCCTACTGCATCAGAAGTTGCAGCATTGGTAGTTGGTGACATTGATGAATCTTTATTGGAGAGAGATATTGTACTTGAAACTAATTCAAAATAGCTAAAGAGAATTGATGTTGTCCATCCGCTGTATTGGTGGTATTGTACTAGAATACTAACAGCTTCTCGATACAATGTTGATGGTAAAAAAAGGAATACAATTAGCATGAGGGAGTTCTTTGCATTTTGACTCCAAATGAGATCTATTGAATCAAATATTTTGTTGAGCTCACGTAGGTTATTCCAGCATTTCTTAGTTCATGCATATACTATGGTGGAGTCTGAGCATCTTAGTTACATACATTTTAAGCAACCTAAATTGAGGGTTGAAAAGTACAACTTATTACATGAATGGTTGGTTAGGGGTGAAGCAAATGTTGTGTCAATTGGTCAAAGGGTAATTCTTCTAAGCAGATTTATTGTAGACCTAGATACATGTTCAATAACTGCAAAGATGCATTTGAAATTTGCAAGTGTAACATTTATCGTTTTATGTATTCTACTTTGGTGTCTCTTAAAGGCTTTTGGTTGGAGAACTAGGGTTTATTTTGAGAACTTTAGATTTGGGATTATATGTATGTACGTAAATATCCTCTAGCCAGCCTTAACTTCGCAGACTGAGCTCGGAGATTGAATATTCTGTACCATTGACTCTCCACTCTTATTATCTATATGCATATATATGTACCTATGCTTTCTTCGTACGCAAGTAACGTTAACTCTGAGCGTTGCACTTTTAATTTCACGATTTGCTTTAACTATTTTTTAAGGCTTCTCGAATATTATATTCTTTCAATTATTATACGTATATATATATATACACACACACACACATCACAAACATAATAGCCCAAACTCCCATCTTCGCTGTAATAGAACTCCAGACGCCTAGTGAGGTGCATCTTGACCTGCATCTGAAATACAACAATATTTTATGAGATTAGAACCGAGGGTTCTCAACATGGTAATATACACACACATCACAAACATAATAGCCCAAACTCCCATCTTCGCTGTAATAGAACTCCATACGCCTAGTGAGGTGCATCTCGACCTGCATCTGAAATACAACAATATTTTATGAGATTAGAACCGAGGGTTCTCAACATGGTAAAGGTGCCGCATACATAAGATATAAGGTCCCGAAAAAACCAAAAGCAATCCTAGAACTCCGCCACTCAGATTATAAAGCTTAAAGATTTAAAATGGAAACCATAAACAGGGGTAGTTCTCTAAGGTTCTTAAACTTAACCAAAATTTAACTAAAGCCTTCAACTACTTCCTGATAAACCCCGATTTTGTGGTTTATCTTGTGCTTATTTTGGGGGTTATTATCAATATTTCTCACACTTATTCATAAGAAATACATGGTTTTGTGTTCACTTCCCAATGTTGCTCCATTGTGGAAAACATGCTTATTTTGCGTTAGAATTGCTATATTTTGATTCTCTTTATTGCCATTCAATGCCGTGACGTATTTGTTGAGTGATTTCAAAATTAGTCGGGTAAGAATGGCCTACAAGAGAGAAGGAAATCATGCACCAGAGGAAGGAACATGAAGATTTGGATTTTGGGAACTGCAGCATTGGCGCGCACGCGCACGTCACGCGCACGCGTGGATGAGGACAGCTGGAAGCGGCGCGCAAGGATGGACGCATCCGCGCAGGCCAGAGAATTTTCACCGACGCAAACACGCAGCTGGCGCACACACATGGATCACAAAAGCAATCGGCGCGGGCGCACGCATGGCGCGCACGCGCAGGAAGCTGCATGTGACCTCATTAAAAGAAATCGTGCCTGGCGATTTCTGAGGCTCAACAGGCTCAATTTCAGGCTGTTTCTGCATGGAAAAGACCCAAGGATGCTAGGGAGAAAGGGGGGATCAATCATTTTACACTAAGACAATTTTTCTAGTTTTTAGGTATTTTTGTTCTTCTAGAGGAAGAAACCCTTGTTCTTCTCTAGATCTAGCTTTAATTTGATCCTTCCTTGTTGAATCTGAATTGGGTTTTGTTAATTACTATCTTTGATTGCTTAATTTGAATTCCTTAGTATATTCCCACTTAGATCTTGTGTTAGTTTATGGATTTTGTCAATTGTCACTTTATACCCATTTCATGAATATTGTGAATCTTGACTTGTTGATGTTACATTGATGATTTTTATGCTTCATTGTGTTGTTTAAGCTCTTATAAGTTGATAATTGTTAGTGGGTAATTATTGATTTCAATTCAATTGCAATTTGAACATGTCTTTTATTAATGCTTACCAAGTGTTTGATGAATTGTTTACCTTGACTATGGAGTAGTCCTTTTTACTCTTGGCTTAGGCCAAGGGAATTGGGTAAACTTGAGTCGTTGGGCCTAATGGATTTGATGATTTGAGAGTCCTTAGTGGTCAATTTGATATCCATTAACACTATCCTACTCCTAGCTTAATTAGTAGTGAGGTTAGGCCTTATGGGTTGATGTTGACCAAACCATTTGACGTACTTCAAGTGTGGAAGTAGACTTAATGAGTTTGGCTCCTCATAATTGTCAAGATATGGTTATTAGACAAGGATAGCGACCCCAATTCCCATGCCTAACCAAGAGTAGCTTTTATTATTCATATTTGAAAATCAATTTCTCAATTGTCTTGCTTAGTTGTAGTTATTGTTTAGTTAATGTAGAAATAGATTGAATGTTTGTTCCTTATTTTGAAATCGTTTACACCTTGCTTATTGTTTGAATTAGTTTCTTGCACTTTAGATTGCTTAATTGCTAAGATTCTCAATTTACTTTCTTGTTAATGAATCACAACCCCGGATTTCTAACCAATGTTGAAGCACATGTTTGCCCATTCTTCGTGAGACGACCCGAGGTTTGAATACTTCGGTTATTTTATTGGGGTTGAACTTGTGACAACCAATTCCATTCTAAATTTGATCCGCGAGGATTGTTGTTGGGGGAGCTATACTTGCAACGCAATTTCATTTAGAAAATCTCTTCCGACACGGTTCCCGTGCATCCATAAAATTTTTGGCGCCGTTGCCGGGGAATGGTTGCAACATATGCCTTAATATTGGTTATGTGAATATGTGAATATTGTAGATAGCTTGTTTGTTTTCAATACCTAGTTATAGTTTAGCTTCTTTTATTTTTGTGCTATGACTCTCAAGTGTGATGACTCGGTCCCAACCGAATTCTAACTTAGCCGATTTTGATCCCAAGATTGAAAGAACTTTGTTACACACTCGGCAAGCTAGACGGCAGTTGGACTATACGGCTAGTACTTCGGTCTCTTTTGAGGAACATACCGAATCACTAGACGGTACCGAGATCGACTTGGAGTCCGCTACTTCCTATTCTTCTATTGGCACTACTAATATATCTTTGCATCTTACAGGTGAACTACACATGGCGGAGCCACACTGAATCACTTTACATGAGCAAGGAGCTCTGGATATTGTGCTTCAACCATTGCAAGCAAGATATCCCAACCTTGATCCAAACTTTGAATTGAAGAGTAGCTTGATAAATCTACTACCTAAGTATCATGGGTTGCCGGGTCAAGACCCCATCCGACATCTAAAGGATTTTCAAGTTGCTTGTTCTACTACTCGAACGCATAGAGCCATGAGGTGGCTATCATGGTCTTTGCTTTCTCCTTCTCCATTAAAGCTCAAGCAAAGACATGGTTTTATTCGCTACCGGATGAGATTGCTACCAATTGGGATTTCTTGAGAAGAGAGTTCTTAAATAAATTCTTTCCACCAGAGAAGACCGACTACATCCGGAAGGAGATTTCGGGTATAATGCAAAGAGATCAAGAGAGTATGTATGAATATTGGTCTCGATTCAAGAGGCTACTAGAGTCTTGTCCACACCATGGAATGAACACTCACTTGCTCATTAGCTACTTCACCGGAGGTCTTTGTGTGGAAGATAGAAGATTGCTCACCGTTTCTAGTGGTGGTTCCCTTTCGAAAAACAAGACGGAGGGAGAAGCTTGGAGTTTGATAGAGGATATTGTCGAAGCTATGCAACATACAAGAGTGAGAAGTAATCCTCTCAAGGGTGTGGTAGAACCGTCCCCCCTCCGAAGCAAGCCTAACCAAAGCACTTGGGGATATGACCACCATTCTCACCCAAATACAAAAGGATCAAAAGGATTTTTACTCCATCCAAGCCGTCCAAGCCCCACCTCCAGTGGCCCAACTTGAAGGCCCTCATAGGATTTATGGTTTGTACTCTAGCACCACACATTACACCGATCAATGCCATCAAATTCAAGAAGATCATGCCCATATAGTGGCCTATGTGAATTACAACAATTGTCCACCCTACCCTTCTCAAAGCCAAAACCACAACCCTCATGGTAGTAATCAACACCAAGGGTGGAGGGATAATGCACAAGGGAACAATCAAATCCAAAGATGGAACAACTTTCCTTCTCATCACAACAACAATTACCAAGTCAACCAAAACCATCACAACCAAAACCAAAACAACTACACCAAGTACTAAGCACCACACCATAGATAACAATCCAACCACACCTCTCCACCTTCCACCAACCAAATTGAAGAGCTTAAAGCCGCTGTAGAGAAACGGGATGAGGGCTATAAGGCTCAATTCGAGGCTATAAATGCTCAATTGGCCAATCTTGCCGACATGATTTCAAAGATGTCCATGTCCCCCTCCAACAATACCAACCAACCCTCAAGTTCTTCCAACCTTCCATCCCACCCCCAACCAAACCCAAAGGGCAGTCTCAATGCCATCATCCTACGGTCGGGAACTACATTAGAGGAGATACCTCCAAGGATCTTGGAGGACATTCATGAGGAAGAAGCAATTGTTGAAGCTCCACATGAAGAGGAGGAGGTAGGCAAGAGGCATGAAGAGGAAGGAGTAAACCTCAAGGAACCCAAGAGGAAAGCTCTAGTGGATGAGTCCATCCCTATTCCATTCCCTTCCATGGTGAAGAAAGCAAAGAAGACGCTGGAATTTGATATGAACATGCTTCAAATGTTCAAGAAGGTTGAGGTAACCATACCTCTTCTTGATGCTATCCAATAAATTCCAAAGTATGCAAAATTCTTGAAAGACTTGTGTACACACAAGGATAGGATAGGGGAATTGGAGACATTATCCTTGGAAAGTTCAATTTTTTCCTTGATGGAACCTATACCAAAGAAATATGGTGACCCTGGGCCTTGTTTGGTGTCTTGTTGTATTGGTGGACACACTTTTCATGATTGTATGTGTGATCTTGGAGCTTGTGTAAGCATCATGCCGCTTTCTACCTTTGTGCGGTTGAATTTGACTCCATTAAAGAGGTCGGCAGCGAGGTTTGCCTTAGCCGATAAAAGTGTGATCATGGTAACAGGAATAGCCGAAGATGTACTTGTGGGAATCAAGGATTTGATCTTTTCGGTTGACTTTTACATCCTTGAAATGCCCCCAACAGAAAATAGAAGCTCATCCTCTGTTCTACTTGGTAGGCCTTTCCTTAAAACCTCTAAATTCAAGTTAGATGCCTTCACCGGCACATATTCCTTTGAGGTTGGGAACAAGACTATCAAGTTCAATTTAGAAGAAGCCATGAAACATCCTCCCGAAGAGCATTCCGTTCTCCGATGTGATGTAATTGATGAAGTGGTACTGAAAGTGCAAAAAGAAGACCATAACAAGTTGTGCTACCATGCTATTGAAGAGACAAATGACGAAGAGGGTGAACATGAGAAAGTTGTTGAGGATGAAGTCCATGAGCTTGATAAAAAAGAACCTCAGCCTGAGGCAAAGATTGAATTAAAGCCTCTCCCATCTCATTTGAAGTATGCTTTCTTAGAGGACAACCAAAAGTTTCCGGTCATCATCGCTAGTGAGCTCTCTAGTGAGGAAGAAGAGAAGCTCCTAGATGTTCTCAAAAAGTACAAGAAACCGATTGGTTGGAGCCTAGCCGATATTGGGGATTAACCCTCACAAGTGCATGCATCGCATATTTCTCCAAGAAGGAGCTAGGCCGGTTAGACAACCGCAAAAGAGGCTCAACCCAACCATCCTCGATATGGTAAAAAAAGAGGTCACTAGGCTACTTGATGCTGGTATCATATACCCAATTTCTGATAGTGAATGGGTAAGCCCGGTCCAGGTTGTTCTAAAAAAATCAGGCATCACTGCGGTCATAAAGGATGATGGTGAAGTGGTCACCAAGAGAGTACAAAATGCATGGCGAGTGTGCATCGACTATAGAAGGTTGAATGCCGTTACAAGAAAGAACCACTACCCTTTGCCCTTTATCGATCAGATGCTGGACCGTTTGACAGGTAAATCCCATTATTATTTTCTTGATGGATTCACTGGTTACTTTCAGATTCACATTGCTGTTGAGGATCAGGAAAAGACCACATTTACTTGCCCTTTTGGCACCTTTGCCTACAAAAGGATGCCATTTGGACTATGTAATGCACCCGCTACTTTTCAGCGGTGCATGACCAGCGACTTTTCTGATCTAATGGAAAATTGTCTGGAAGTCTTTATGGATGACTTCAGTGTTTATGGAACTTCTTTTGATTGTTGCTTGGAGAACTTGGCCAAGGTCTTAGCTAGATGTGTTGACACCAACCTTGTCTTAAATTTCGAAAAAATGTCATTTTATGGTGAGACAAGGTATAGTGTTAGGACATGTAGTATCTCATGAAGGAATTTCTGTAGACTCGGCCAAGGTCGATGTTATCACCACTTTATCTCACCCCTCATCTGTGAGGGAGGTCCGCTCGTTTTTAGGACATGCAGGATTCTATAGGCGCTTTATCAAGGATTTTCAGCAAGATTGCTTTACCATTGTCACGCCTACTCCAAAAAGATGTGTATTTTGAGTTTGATGGTGAATGTGTGAAAGCTTTTGAAGAGTTAAAGAGAGCTCTTACCACAGCACCGATTGTACGAGGCCCCAACTGGACATTGCCATTTGAGATAATGTGCGATGTGTCAAACTAAGCTATAGGTGCCGCGCTTGGACAGCGCGATGGTAAACTCCCTTATGTCATTGCATACTCTTCTAAAACACTTGATGCAGCACAATCCAACTATACCACTACCAAAAAAGAACTCCTAGCTATTGTTCAAGCTTTAGATAAATTCAAATCTTATTTGCTAAGATCAAAAATAGTGGTATACACGGATCATGCAGCTCTGAAATACTTATTGTCAAAGAATGATTCAAAACCTAGACTCATACATTGGATCTTGCTTTTGCAAGAATTCGACATTGAAATTAGGGACCGGAGTGGATCTCAAAACCTGGTTGTGAATCATTTAAATCTGATCCATTCCCGATCAATGACTCATTCCCATTGCCCCCCAACTTTTCTAAACACCAAAGGGATAACTTGATGAGTGATCCCAAATATTACATTTGGGATGACCCTCACTTGTGGAAGAGGGGAGTAGACCAAGTAATTCGAAGATGTGTCCTGGAGTACGAAATCCAACCCATTCTTGAAGCCTGACATTCGTCCAAATGTGGTGGCCACTTTGGCCCACAAAGGACCGCAAAAAAGGTGTTGGATTATGGATTCTGGTGGCAAACTTTATTCAAGGACGCTAACCGATTATGTGTGTCTTGCCATCAGTGTCAAAAGTCGGGAAACACATCCCAAAGGGATGAAATGCCTCAACAACCTATGTTGTTTTGTGAGATATTTGATGTGTGGGGCATTGACTTTATGGGACAGTTTCCTAGCTCAAGTGGGTATCTATATATTTTGCTAGCGGTTGACTACGTATCAAAGTGGGTAGAAGCCATACCTACCTGCCTTGGCGACGCCAATACCGTCATATCTTTCATTAGGAATAACATTGTATGCCGCTATGGGTCGCCACGAGCAATCGTGAGCGACCAAGGATCCCACTTTTGTAACAGGAAGGTAGAGGCACTGCTCAAGTGCTATGGAGTGGTGCATAAGGTTGCCACCGCTTATCATCCGCAAATCAACGGACAAGCGGAAGTGTCCAACTGGGAGATTAAAAGAATATTGGAGAAAGTAGTCAATCCGCAAAAGAAGGATTGGAGCGTCCGGTTAGGAGATGCACCATGGGCGTATAGAACGGCCTACAAGACTCCATTAGGGATGAGTCCCTTCCGGATCGTCTATGGAAAGGCATGCCACCTTCCAGTGGAAATTGAGCACAGAGCCTATTGGGTAGTAAAGCAATGCAACATGGATTTGACCCAAGCAGGAGTAGCCAGAAAATTACAGCTAGAGGAGCTCGAATGTTTGAGGAACGAAGCATATTAGAATGCCTGGATCTACAAAGAAAAGACTAAAGCATTCCATGACCATCACATCCGGAAAAGGACTTCCAAGAAGGTGATGAGGTGCTCTTATACAATTCGAGGCTTCGTTTCATGCCTGGCAAGCTCCACTCTAGATGGGAAGGACCTTTCAAGGTAAAAGAGATAAAGCCCTATGGAGTGGTGGAATTGTTTGATCCTAAAAGTGAAGCAACCTTTAAGGTGAATGGACATAGAGTGAAGAAGTACCATGGCTACAAGCTCCCAAAGGAGCTAGACGTGTTCCTATTGGAGGATGCACCAAAAGAAAGAGAAGTTTGAGCGACTGACCATCCAACTTAAGGACGTTAAAGAAAAGTGCTTGGTAGGAGGCACCCCACCGGGGTAAGATCTTCCTTCTGTATACCACCTTGCTTTTTGTTTAGATTCTTGAGAATTTTGTGATTTCTTGATGTTGTTGATTGCATAGGAATTCTAGTTGTTGTTATTTTTGTTGGTTAACTAGGATGTTTAGAAAAATTTCATCATTTTGGTATGGATGACTTATTGAAATAGAGATGATGCTATGTTTTGAATGATTTATGAATTTGTGAAGTGTTCTCTTGCATGCTAGCTAAAATACCTACCAAAACAAAAAAAAAAGAGAGAGAGAACGCAAGAAAAGGCAGTTGGGCACCGGCGCGCCAACGCACTATGCGCGTCCGTGCCGGTGGTGCATTTCTACCCTTGGGCCTAAAACCCGAGAGTCATGCCCACTTCATGCCCATCTCATGCCAACCCCCACGCGCTAGCGTACATGCCGCTAGCGCGTCAACTTGCAACTTAGCAATCGACGCGCCAGCGCACTGCGCGCGTGCGCGCTGATGGTGTGATCAGATCTCTCTGGTACAAATTCCAGAGAGTGGTGCCATGTTCGTGCCCAGCCTGTGTCCACACTGACGCGTCCGCGAACTTCGCGCGTCTGCGTTGGTAGCTAACACCATCATGCACGTGTCAGCACCGTGTGCGTGCCCGCACGTATGAGCTGCATGCCAACTCTGGTATAAAAACCAGAGAGTTATGCCAACTCTGTACCAGTTCTGTGCCAGGAGCACATCTGTACTTGCGCGAATGCACCAAGGATGCGCTCGTGTCCCTTTCTCTTTCTTCACCTGCGCGTCAGCGCATTGTGCGCGCACGCGCAGGATGTGCGAATCAGTTTTAAAGCTGCACGCCCTGCTTCTTCACCCCTCCTATTTTCTTTCTTAACTCCCTCTTCTTCTTTCTCCATCACCCCTCTTATCCTCTTCTCTCTCATACTCCACCATCATTGTCTCCGACTACTCACCGGCGACCACCACCTTCTCCGGTGGCACTACATCTCTTCCATCTCCTTCTTATCTTTAACAAAAACATTAACCTTATTCTTTTACACCTCTCAAGGTTCTACTTCCTCCCTATCTCATCTATTGCTTTCTTTGCATAATTTATTTTTCTAGTTAGATTCTTTCATGTTGATTTACTTATTCTCTCTTTTAGTCACTTGATTACACCACTTGCTTTTTACTTGTTTACTCTTCTTTCTTTGTTATTCCCATGGATGTTGAATTTGAACTTTGATTACTTTGATGGATCTTCTTGATTGCTATTATTATCTTTGTGATGATGTTGTGTGATGATTGCTACTTCATTTCGAACTTCTAATTGGTTAAGTATCTCTTAATTGTTCATTGCTTGTTAATTGCACACCAAGTGTTCGAAGAAATGCAGATATGCCATCTTGGGTAATTCTAATCATATATCTTCAATTTCATGCTCCCTCCTCATTCACTCGCTCTCTTTTAAGTGCATTGAACACATTTTACTTATTACTCGCTAATTAGACACTCATTGAACATGACTTGCTCTTTGTTTTGGATGCTTAAGATCATTCCTCTCATGCCATGTTGCATGCTTTACTTCCTCATGCATCCCATGCCAAGTGTTGTGACCCGTGCTTCTATGACTACTTTGTTGTACTATTCTTTTTGGGCACACATCCCACTTGCATATTTATTAAGTTGATCCTTTGGGTTTGACAATTTCCTTCTTTCCCTTCCTTTTCAGGATGGCTACCACGAAAGGCAAGGAGAAAGCTTCAAGGAAACCAGCCGCAAAGAGGGCACTCCCAAAGTCACGCTCTAAGGCGCACTCTTCATTAGGAGCCAAACCCCTATCTAAGAAGGCGAAAGCACACACTCCTATTGATGATAATATAAAGAGCAAACCGGCAAAAGACTCTTCAAGGTTCCCCAACCGCTTCTGTGAACTTATGTTTCCCTTCATGGTTGAGAGGAACTATCATGCTGAGCATCTACTCGCTCCACCGGACAAAGTTGCTCCTTATATTTTACCCCGCATTGAACAGCGAGGATGGGAGTTTCTTCTGAGAAAACCACAAGAGGTCAACCTCTCATGGGTGGTAGAATTCTACACTAACTACCATATTCCCTCTCTTCAATTGGTATATGTGCGCCGGAAGCAAGTCTCGGTGTCGGAAGAGGCTATTCAGCAAGTGCTTAATGTCCTACCAGTACCAAGTGACATGGATGGCTACCAAGAGGTCTTACGTCAGCGGGAGAAGTTTGGATTTGATTGGAACTCGATCCTCCAAGTCATTGGTGAACCGGGAGCATCTTGGACCCATGGTCGGCTCCGAATGCGACCCAAGTGCATTGATGCATGTTCCCTCACTGTGGAATCTAGGGCTTGGGCTCAGATCCTATCTCACTATGTCCTACCTAACACCCACAAATCATCCTTCATGGCGGATCTCGCGTTGCTTGTTTGGTGTGTCCTCACTGGGAGACCGGTGAACATTCCGCTTCTTGTCAAGCAAGCGATGGGTCAAATCTACGACCGGGGCAATTCGCCATTTCTAGCTTTGGTATCTGATTTAGTTACTGCTGCGGGTATCCCTTGGGAAGCCACGGACACGAAAGCTATAATTCCGGCTAAGGGCGATGTGGTCCCAACCGGAAAATACTTACATCTTCCCATGAACAACCCAAGCCTTGACATAACCACACCACCTATTATTCCTTCCATCTCATCATCACCACTGCAGCAAAGATTCACTTATCAAAGGATAGAAGATCTACACCGGAAGATTGATAGATATGAGTAGCACAACCAACACCGATACACTTACATCAAGAAGCTTCTGCGTTGTGTTACCCCTAGCATGGAAGAACCCGAAATATCTACATCCACCTCCAACCCAAGTGATGGGTGCTCTGATGAAGAGGACAATGAAGGTTCCGGTTTCGACCATCCCTTGCGCATTCTTAGTAGCACGGAGGACCGTGCTAAATTCTAAGTGTGGGGAGATCGTTCGACTGATCTCCATGGGTAACACTATCTTCCCTTCAATACCCATGGATTTATTTCTTGCTTAGTAGTTAGTACATTGCATGTGTAGTTAGTCTTGCATGTAAATATTCCTTGCATGATAGTTAGTCTCTATACAGTTGCTTGGTCAAATAATAATTTCTTTTCCAAGAAATCGTGTTTTGGGGTATCCTACCCTACCAAAAATTTTTATGTTAAACTTACTTCAAGAATGTATTTGGGAACATAGTAATTGAGCTAAGAACACAAGCATGTAAGTTTTGAGCCTATTGTATGGTTGCATCTTTTAACCATTAATTCCCATTCTTGTGTGCATTATTCTCTCTCTATGATTGCAATCCTTGCTTTGCCTGATTCTATATGTCCATTACTTTGTGTATGAATGCATTTACATGATTGAGGCCATCATTTCAATAGTCACTCTTCCCAAATGGCCTTAACCCTTTTATCTACCATTGCAAACCAAATTTGAGCCTATGATAAACCCTCTTTATTCCTAAAAAGAGCACATCAACAACCCTAAGTGAAAACCATGAATGTCCCTAAATTTGGATCCTTGATTAGCTTAGGAGAATTAGGATGTGTATCATTCGATTGGGAGGGTATACTTGGGAACTTTGGTAGATATAGAGGTGTATTGTAATTGAAAACTCTGGGATTTGGAAACATACTCATGTATTGAATGATTGAACTATATGCATTGAAACTTTTGTACATGAACCCTAAGGAAAAGGGGACCAAAAAAAGAGAGAAGAAAAGAAAATATATATATATGAAAAAAAAATGAAAGGCAATGAAAGGGGACAAAAATGCCCTAAGACAAGTAGTAAAAACAATGCATATGGGATATGAATTGAAAGGAATGCATGAGTGTGCAAAAAGTGGAACTCAAGGGTAGCAAGGTAATGTATTATAGTTGTATAGGTTGTTTTCTATGTCTAGTGGGATTCTAAGTTAATCAAGGACTCAAATTTTAAGCTCACTTGACCATATGCATCCTTACCCTTACCCTAGCCACGTTACAACCCATAAATAAGACCTCATGATACTTGTAAGCATAAATTAAGTAATTGTTGATTGTTAGATGAAAGACAAATCTTGAAAAGCATGATTAGGAGAGGATTGAGTGATGAACTCTATATACTTGAGCATATAGAACGGATACACATCCGGTGAGGGTTCGATGCTCAACTCTTTGTTCTCGGCTTTCACAAGCGTTCGTTTAGCAAGTCATATGCACTTCATAGTGATATCCATTGTGGTAGGATTCATGAATTACACATCATTTTCACCCCCATATACTCACATGTGTTCTTGGAAGATGGATTTACCCTTGACCAAGTAGATAGACAATTTTACATTAGTCACATGCATTCGCCTAGATAGTTTGCATTTCATAAACCCTTTCTCACCATGATCTTTGGTCTTTTTATTTTAAGCATGAAGACATGCTTGGTTTAAGTGTGGGGAGATTTGATAAACCCCGATTTTGTAGTTTATCTTGTGCTTATTTTGGGGATTTTTATTAATATTTCTCACACTTATTCACAAGAAATGCATGGTTTTGTGTTCACTTCCCAATGTTGCTCCATTGTGGAAAACATGCTTATTTTGCCTTAGAATTGCTATATTTTGATTCTCTTTATTGCCATTCAATGCCGTGACGTATTTGTTGAGTGATTTCAGAATTAGTCGAGTAAGAATGGCCTAGAAGAGAAAAGGAAATCATGCACCAGAGGAAGGAACATGAAGATTTGGATTTTGGGAACTGCAGTATCGGCGCGCACGTCACGCGCACGCGTGGATGAGGACAGCTGGAAGCGGCGCACAAGGATGGATGCATCCGCGCAGGCCAGAGAATTTCCACCGACGCGAACACGCAGCTGGCGCACACACATGGATCACAAAAGCAATCGGCGCGGGCGCACGCATGGTGCGCACGCGCAGGAAGCTGCATGTGACCTCATTAAAAGAAATCGTGCCTGGCGATTTCTGAGGCTCAACAGGCCCAACTTCAGGCTGTTTCTGCATGGAAAAGACCCAAGGATGCTAGGGAGAAAGGGGGAATCAATCATTTTACACTAAGACAATTTTTCTAGTTTTTAGGTATTTTTGTTCTTCTAGAGGAAGAAACCCTTGTTCTTCTCTAGATCTAGCTTTAATTTGATCCTTCCTTGTTGAATCTGAATTGGGTTTTGTTAATTACTATCTTTGATTGCTTAATTTGAATTTCTTAGTATATTCCCACTTAGATCTTGTGTTAGTTTATGGATTTTGTCAATTGTCACTTTATACCCATTTCATGAATATTGTGAATCTTGACTTGTTGATGTTACATTGATGATTTTTATGCTTCATTGTGTTGTTTAAGCTCTTATAAGTTGATAATTGTTAGTGGGTAATTGTTGATTTCAATTCAATTGCAATTTGAACATGTCTTTTATTAATGCTTACCAAGTGTTTGATGAATTGTTTACCTTGACTATGGAGTAGTCCTTTTTACTCTTGGCTTAGGCCAAGGGAATTGGGTAAACTTGAGTCGTTGGGTCTAATGGATTTGATGATTTGAGAGTCCTTAGTGGTCAATTTGATATCCATTAACACTATCCTACTCCTAGCTTAATTAGTAGTGAGGTTAGGCCTTATGGGTTGATGTTGACCAAACCATTTGACGTACTTCAAGTATGGAAGTAGACTTAATGAGTTTGGCTCCTCATAATTGTCAAGATATGGTTAGTAGACAAGGATAGCGACCCCAATTCCCATGCCTAACCAAGAGTTGCTTTTATTATTCATATTTGAAAATTAATTTCTCAATTATCTTGCTTAGTTGTAGTTATTGTTTAGTTAAGAGTAGAGTTAGATTGAATGTTGGTTCCTTATTTTGAAATTATTTACACCTTGCTTGTTGTTTGAATTAGTTCCTTGCACTTTAGATTGCTTAGTTGCTAATATTCTCAATTTACTTTCTTGTTAATGAATCACAACCCCAGACTTCTAACCAATATTGAAGCACATGTTTGCCCATTCTTCGTGAGACGACCCGAGGTTTGAATACTTCGGTTATTTTATTGGGGTTGAACTTCTGACAACCAATTCCATTCTAAATTTGATCCGCGAGGATTGTTGTTGGGGGAGCTATACTTGCAACGTAATTTCATTTAGAAAATCTCTTCCGACACGGTTCCCGTGTGTCCATCACGTCCCTTCCTGCACAATCCTCCAAAATACCAGTACAACTACACAGACAAACAAAGCAAACAAAACAAACACAAGTAGAATACAAATAAGGCATGTAGCAAATATAGCAAGTAAGCATAATAATCACATAGGCAAACCCAATTAATGCACAATCAAACAAAGCACACATATGCATATGATGCATGTCTATCCTACTGGCCGTGAGCTCACGTGTCAATTACATAGCCAGAACCCAACACACTCGGTAGTTAACCCGGATATTATCTCTTTGATATGTCTCCAGACTCTTGCGATATAGTTCCCGTCACATTCTCAGGATATAGTGTCCGCCACACTTATGGGATATAGTGCCCGTCGCATTACACGATATAAAGTGTTTCCACACTCTTGGGATATAGCGTTTGCTACGCTCTTGGAATATAGTGTCCGTCACACTCATGGGATATAGTGCCCGACACACTTTCGAAGGTAAGGTGCTCCCAAACTCTCGGGATATAGCATCCACCACGCTCTCGGGATATAGTGCCCGTCACACTAATGGGATATAGTGCTCGACACACCTTACAACAGAGAGAAAACATATACATTCTCAACATCAATCATTCCTCAATCATGTCTCATAATCACATTCATTCCTAATTATTGCACAATCAATCATCATAGCCATGGCATCACGTATACGTCATATCTTCACACTTTTCATACATAATTCATCATTTTCCAAACTTACTTCACCTCTAAGTTACCTTTTTTTCCTAGCTTTATCTCATCACCAGGCATACCACTAAGATCTTTGGGCTAAAAGAGTAAAAATAGATGTTTATAGGTTCAAAATTAGGTTTTAAAACATAAAACATTTATTTGCTGAAAATAGGAGCGTCGCGTACGCCAGCACCTTGCTCGTGTACACAAAGGCTTGTTTTACCTTGCTCGCGTACAGAACGCCCTTAAAATCCTTTGCTCGTGTATGCATGCACCAGCCCGTGTACGTGAGACGCCCTACCCGAATGGAAGGGTCACGTCGCGTGTAGGTGTCGCGACAACAACACAACACAACTCTACACCCTTCAATCACCCATCATACCTCAATTTTAAACAATTCTAATATATGAACTTCACAATTATACCAACAAGATCATCAACAATTCATCATCTATGCATATTCATTATTATCAACTTGTCAATCATTATTAAGTCATCATTTAGCATTCTATTTCCGTTGCCAACATCAATCACCAAGACAATACTTAATATATTTCAACAATTATCATCAAGGCAGTAAGCAATTAACATACTCATGCGTTGACACCTATCCTAAGGTTATCTAGTCTAAGTTTTCACAAGACATTATATATTAAATACGAGAAACCAAAACCATACCTTGGCCGATTTCTCTCCTAAGCCAAAACACCCATATTGATAAGGTTAAAAGCCTCCAACACCAAATCCACAGCACTCAAGGCTCAAACAAGCTTCCAATCTCTCCAAATAAGTTCCAATTCCACAAGTTCGACATCCAATTTGATTTTTACAATAACAATATTCAATCTAATCCACATATATCACTATAATTAATCTCTAAACTCAAAATCTCAAAAATCCACAAGAGGGTTAGGGTTCTTACCTTCTCCAAATATTATAGGATCACAACCCAATAATTTTCTCAAGTTAGATTGATCCTAAACACATCAAAATACAAAAATCTCAAAACCTCAAACACTAAATTTTTGAATTGGAGAATAGAAAATAGAAATTAGGAATGTGGTTTCCTCACCTTGTTATGTACTGGCCTTTGTAGAGCTTGATGCTGCGGTTGCGTGTCCGCAAACGATGCGGTGATCGGAGCTCCAGATTGAAAGTTATTTGGATTTGAATTCTTGAGTGAGGGTTTCAGTTTTGGAAGAGTGTTCTTCCCGTTTGCTGATTGCTTTCAGTGTGTTTTGCATGAATGGGGAGAGAGAATGCTAAAATTCCCTTAATGTTGGTGGTGTGGGTTGGGCCCGTGGGTTTGGTTCAACCGGTTCGGCCCATTCTTAGGCCAAATTTTTTAAAATTACTGTCAAAATTTTTATTTTAATTGGCTCTATCTCATTAAATTATAAAATTTCATTTTCTAATTTTCCTAATTAATAATTAATTTATTAGCTAATTATATACTAATTATGCGGGGTTTACATCCTGCCCACCTAATTAAGAGTTTTGTCCTTAAAATTATTCAGTTACTTGAAAAGAGATGTGTGTTTCCATTCCAGCCTTCTAATCTGGGTTAACACTACAATTAGTGTAATACATCCCGATTTTAATTCTTTAGTTTTGATTGCTCACCGATTCTAGTCTGTTAAAGTAGCTTTTAGGAATGCGTGACTTCCTCCTCCAAACTATATAGGCCTTCTCCTTTCTTTTTCGCATAACTTATTTTTGTTGAGTTTACATAGTTATAGTCTCATCTCGAATTTGCTTAATCTTTTCTCCGTTGTCTCGACTATCATTTTGGAAACTAAAATGCTTGATTCTACGGTTTTATTTCGATACGGAGGCAATTCACACACCGTGTAACTTTACTATCTTTTTTATGTTTAGTCTCGACAATTTCTTCAATGAATAGTTTGCTTCGATAGGCAGAAGGTAAGTGAACTTGGTCACTCGATACGTGATTACTTAACGGCATTAAATCTCATCTCAGACTTCAGCAAACTTCATTACAAAATTCGTAGCCATAACTTCCCTGTCCCCCTAGATCTCTTGTTGATTTCCTTGATCAATAGACCTCAATATCCTTGGTAATTCCCTACTATCTTGTTACATTCTTCGAATTTTAGCCTTACCACTATTTGAAAATTACAATAGATTCAGTTTGATACTTTCAGCTATTTTGCCAATACCCGACTTAAGATTACAACCTAAGACTTTAATCGGAATCCTTAATCATTCTCCAAACGACAATACTTAGAATCTTCCTGTTGAAGCGTTGCCACGACATCATGCTGTTACATCCGTTCACATCCTAATCCCATGGATAATGTACTACAAAATTTTTGGATAGTCTATTAGGTCCAAGTATCTTGAATATTCGCACTGAGGTTACTCTTATCTCTCGAGGTTCAGAAACTCTTTCGCATTTTGGCATCCAAGCAATAATGCTTTCTAGCGTGTAGAAAAATATTAAGGAACCAACATCTTAAGGGTTATATTTAGGGATTGTACGTGATGCTAACTAATGCTCGGGTTGGTTTGAAAAGATATTAAGCCCAAGGGCGATTGAACTAATTCAAACGGTATCTACTGGACGATAAAAGGTGTCTTATATAGTGATTGCAGCAAGTCTTAGATATTAGCAAAAATGCACAAGAAAGAATTAAAGTGCACACCAAGGAAGAGATAGAACTCAAACCATGATAGAAAGAGAACAAAACGTATCGAATTAAATAAATCTCATTTGATATCCAAGGAATGCAAGTTCGCGAAGGGGAGCCATTTCACTCGAAGTAAGCCCCTAAAAATCAAGGATTTGAATGATTACACCAAGACACGTTCAGACTCATCCCAGAGGAAACAAGATTCACGCAAGTTAGAAATAGGATTGGGAAGTTGATCTATTCATTATTCAAGAAAAAATTCAAAGTAGAATTCCAACATAAGTCTCAAAAGAGAAACTAGGTCGACTTGTAAAGATTCGCTGACGCATTCTGATTTGTTTGTCTCCAAGAATTTATCACTTGACATTAATTCCTCATGTAGCACTTTTACGTTGGTTTTAAATTGATTATTTTAAATCCTAATTTATCACTTCCATCTTAAGTACAATCAAATGAAATGTCACAACATCCTATAGCATAATTGAAATTAAATTAGTAGTTTCATGATTACTCCACCTCATTTTGACTGACCAACGCCCTGAGTCCTCCCTTGGGGACAGTATCGGGAGACATGCCCTAATTCCCCACAATGATAACATGGTCCTGGCCCATTTTTATGAGACTTGTCAGAACGATAGTTTCCATTCCTCTTGAACTCTTGTCCCCTTGGTGCCAAATTCTAATTATGGTTTCTTCGGTGAAATTCTCGAGTATCATTCTCTGCCACAGCAGCCTTTCGCACACATTCTTCAGTAACCTGGCTTTTATTCACCAACTTTGAGAAAACCCTAATTTCCATTGACCCAACTGAGTGCAGAATGTCACTCCGGAGTCCTCCCTCATACTTGATGCATTTTCATTCTTCAAAGTCTTCAGGAGCACCTTGACAGATATGGAAAAATCGGCACAATTCCTCAAATTTGTTTGTATATTCAGCCACTGACATTTCACCCTGCTTCAGTTACAGTAATTCAAGCTCCTTGGCATTTCTTACTGACTAGGGAAGTACTTCCGGTAGAATTCCATCCAAAACACCTCCCAAGGTATCACCGCATTGTCTGGTTGTAGAATACGTCGAGTTCTCTGCCATCAGTACTGTGCCTCACCCTTCAGTTGATAAACTGCAAATTCCACCCATTGCTCTTCAAGAACCTGCTGCGCTTGTAAGGCCCTCTCCATTTCTTGAAACCAATTGTCGGCCTCAGTGGAGTTCGTAGCTCCTCTAAAGGTCAGAGGATGCACCTTCAGGAAAGTTGACAATGTCATCAGCCCATCATCCCCGTTACCACCATTTACATTGTTAGCTTGATTTCCTAAGGCAGAAACCGTGGCCTACCTAACCGCAGCCATGTTCTCCAGGGCAGCAATGAGGTTTACGGGGTTGTTCACATTCATCTCTGTTCCTCATTTCGATTCCTACCTCTCCCTGGACCATGACCGCAACTACGTCAACGAGTCGCCATATGGTCCCTGTTCACACCAAACAAGTGATATCAAGGTGATCAGTCTCAATATCACAAGTCTAGTGCTTTAAAGTCCAAATGCATGCTCATGAACGTTTATGCCACTGATGAGCGGATAATTTATACGCTCTTTGGCATTGTTTTTAGATAGTTTTTAGTATAATCTAGCTACTTTTAGGGATGTTATCATTAGTTTTTATGCTAAATTCACATTTCTAAACTTTACTATGAGTTTGTGTGTTTTTTCTGTGATTTCAGGTATTTTCTGGCTGAAATTGAGGGACCTGAGCAAAACTCTGATAAAAGGGCTGACAAAGGACTGCTGATGCTATTGGATTCTGACCTCCCTGCACTCAAAATGGATTTTCTAGAGCTACAAAACTCCAAATGGCGCGCTCTCAATGGCGTTGAAAAGTACACATCCAGAGCTTTTCAGCAATATATAATAGTCCATACTTTATTCGAGATTAGACGATATAAACTGGCGCTCAACACCAGTTCCATGCTGCATTCTGGAGTCAAACGCCAGAAACACATCACGAACCAGAGTTGAACGCCAAAAACACATTACAACTTGGAATTCAACTCCAATAGAAGCCACAGCTCATGTAAAGCTCAAGCTCAGCCCAAGCACACACCAAGTGGGCCCCGGAAGTGGATTTCTGCATCAATTACTTATTTCTGTAAACCCTAGTAGCTAGTCTAGTATAAATAAGACCTTTTACTATTGTATTTTCGTCTTAGACTATCTAGTTCTTTTGACCATTTGGTCTTTCATGGGGGCTGGCCATTCGGCCATGCTTGAACCTTCATCATTTATGTATTTTCAACGGTGGAGTTTCTACACACCATAGATTAAGGGTGTGGAGCTCTGGTGTACCTCAAGTTTTAATGCAATTACTACTATTTTCTATTCAATTCGATTTATTCCTGTTCTAAGATACCATTCGTACTTCAACCTGATGGATGTGATGATCCGTGACACTCATCATCATCCATCCTTATGAACGTGTGCCTGATAACCACTTCTGTTCTATAAGCAAAAGCTAGAGTGCGTATCTCTTGGATTCCTGATACATGACGCATGGTTGCCCCTCGCCTGACAACCGAGCCTTCCATTCCGTGAGATCAGAGTCTTCGTGGTATAAGCTAGAATTAATGGCGGTATTCATGAGAATCCGGAAAGTCTAAACCTTGTCTGTGGTATTCCGAGTAGGATTTTGGGATTGAATGACTGTGACGAGCTTCAAACTCGCGATTGTTGGGTGTGATGACAAACACAAAAGATCAAGGGATTCTATTCCAACATGATCGAGAACCGACAGATGATTAGCCGTGTCGTGACAGAGCATTTGGACCTTTTCACTGAGAGGATGGGATGTAGCCACTGACAACAGTGATGCCCTACATACAGCTTGCCATGGAAAGGAATAAGAAGGATTGAAGGAAGGCAATAGGAAAGCAGAGATCCAACAGGGACAAGCATCTCCATACACTTATCTGAAATTTCCACCATTGAATTACATGAGTAACTCTATCTTTATTTTCTGCTTTATTTACTATTTGAAAACTCCATAACATTTATTATCCGCCTGACTGAGATTTACAAGATGATCATAGCTTGCTTCATACCAACAATCTCCGTGGGATCGACCCTTACTCACGTAAGGTATTACTTGGACGACCCAGTGCACTTGCTGGTTAGTTGTGCGGAGTTGTGACTAAGTGTGATTCACGTTGAGAGCGCTACCAAGTTTTTGGCGCCATTGTTGATGATCACAATTTGTGCACCAAGTTTTTGGCGCCGTTGCCGGGGATTGTTCGAGTATGGACAACTGACGGTTCATCTTGTTGCTCAGATTAGGTAATTTTCTTTATTTATTTTCTTTTCAAAAAGTTTTCAAAAATATTTTTCAAAATTTTCCCTTTGTTTTCGAAAAATTATTCTAAATTTTTAAGAATGAATTCTAGTGATTCATGAAGCATGTTGAAGCCTGGCTGGCGGTAAAGCCATATCCAAATTCTTTTGGACTGAGACTTCAACTAATCACCACAATGCATGTAATTCCATCCTAAAGCTGGCTGGCTATTAAGCCATGTCCAACCCTTGGATTGGAGCTTTAGGCTAAACATTGAAAGATTCCTGGAATTCTTCTTAAAAATTTTGAATTTCTTATTTTCTTTTTCCTATATGTTTTTTCGAAAAAATAAAATAAAATACAAAAAAAATTATAAAATCATAAAAATCAAAAATATTTTGTGTTTCTTGGTTGAGTCTTGAGTCAATTTTTAAAGTTTGGTGTCAATTGCATTTTTCTAAAAATTTATGCATTTTTTTTCGAAAATCTCATGCATGTGTTCTTCATGATCTTCAAGTTGTTCTTGACAAGTCTTCTTGTTTGATCTTGATGTTTTCTTGTTTTGTGTCTTTTGTTGTTTTTCATGTGCATTTTTGCATAAATAGTGTCTAAGAATTAAAGATTTCTAAGTTTGGTGTCTTGCATGTTTTCTTTGCATAAAAAATTTTTCAAAAATATGTTCTTGATGTTCATCATAATCTTCAAAGTGTTCTTGGTGTTCATCTTGACATTCATAGTGTTCTTGCATGCATCATATGTTTTGATCCAAAATTTTCATGTTTTGGGTCATAATTATATTTTTCTCTCTCATAATTAAAAATTCAAAAATAAAAAAAAATATCTTTTCCTTTTTTCTCTCAAAATTTCGAAAATTTGAGTTGACTTAGTCAAAAAATTTTAAAATTAGTTGTTTCTTGTAAGTCAAGTCAAATTTTCAAATTTTAAAAATCTTTTCTTTTCAAAACTTTTTCAAAAATCAAATCTTTTTCATTTTTTTTTATTAATTTTTGAAATTTATTTTTTTAATTTTTTTCAAAAATCTTTTTCTTAATTTTATCTTTATTTTTGAAAATTATGCTAACAATTAATATGATTGATTCAAAAATTTGAAGTTTGTTACTTTCTTGTTAAGAAATGTTCAATCTTTAAATTCTAGAATCATATTTTTTAGTTTCTTGTTAGTCAAGTAATTAATTTTAATTTTAAAAATTAAATCTTTTCTAACCATATCTTTTTGATCATATCTTTTTATCTTATCTTTTATATCATATCTTTTTCAAAATTTTATCTTTTTTAAAAAAATTTGATTTTAAAATATCTTTTCTAACTTCTTATCTTCTTATCTTTTCAAATTTGATTTTCAAATCTTTTTCAACAAACTATTTGACTTTTTGTTTGTTTCTTATCTTTTTCAAAACCACCTAACAACTTTTCTCTCTCTAATTTTTGAAAATACCTCCCTCTTTTTTTCAAAAATTTTTTTAATTAATTAATTATTTTAAATCTTAATTTTAATTTTATTTCTTATCTTAATTTTTGAAAATTATTAACTCCTTTTCAAAATTATTTTCGAAAACTTCTGTCTCTCATCTTATTCTATTTATTTATTCACTCACTAACACTTCTCTTCATCTCAAATCTCTGCCCCTATCCTCACCTTTGTGTTTGGATTTTCCTTTCTTTATTCCCTTTCTTCTTCTACTAACAATAAGGAACCTCTTTACTGTGACATAGAGGATTCTTCTTCTTTTTCTGTTCTCTTCTCTTTCATATGAGCAGGAACAAGGAAAAAGGCATTCTTGTTGAAGCTGATCCAGGACCTGAAAGGACTCTGAAGAGGAAACTAAGAGAAGCTAAATTACAACAATCCAAAGACAACCTTGCTGAAATTTTCAAACAAGAAAAGGAAATGGCAGCCGAACCCAACAACAATAATGCAAGAAGGATGCTTGGTGATTATACTACACCTACTTCCAAGTTTGATGGAAGAAGCATTTCAATTTCTGCTATTGGAGCAAACAATTTTGAGCTGAAACCTCAATTAGTTGCTCTAATGCAACAGAACTGCAAGTTTCATGGACTTCCATCAGAAGATCCCTATCAGTTCTTGACTGAGTTCTTGCAGATCTGTGAGACTGTTAAGACTAATAGAGTAGATCCTGAAGTCTATAGGCTCATGCTTTTTCCTTTGGCTGTAAGAGACAGAGCTAGAGCATGGTTGGAGTCTCAACCTAAAGATAGCCTGGACTCTTGGGATAAGCTGGTCACGGCCTTCTTGGCTAAGTTCTTTCCTCCTCAAAAGATGAGCAAGCTTAGAGTGGATGTTCAAACCTTCAAACAAAAAGATGGTGAATCCCTCTATGAAGCTTGGGAAAGATATGAGCAGATGACCAAAAGATGTCATTTTGACATATTTTCAGAATGGACCATGATAGATATATTCTATTATGGTTTGTCTGAGTTCTCTAAGATGTCACTGAACCATTCTGCAGGTGGATCCATTCACCTAAAGAAAACACCTGCAGAAGCTCAAGAACTTATTGACATGGTTGCAAATAACCAGTTCATGTACACTTCTGAGAGGAATTCCGTGAATAATGGGACGCCTCAGAGGAAGGGAGTTCTTTAAATTGATGCTCTGAATGCCATATTGGCT
>NC_029772.3:82300988-82306213 GCF_000817695.3 Arachis duranensis
ACCTCTAACTTAGCAAATATAGTCTCTGATCTGTCTAAGACCACTTTAAGTTTCATGAGTGAAACAAGGTCCTCCATTAGAAATCTGGAGGCACAAGTGGGCCAGCTGAGTAAGAAAGTCACTGAAACTCCTCCTAGTACTCTCCCAAGCAATACTGAAGAAAATCCAAAAAGAGAGTGCAAGGCCATTGATATAATAAATATGGCCGAACCTAGAGAGGATGGAGTGAATCCCAATGAGGAAGACCTCATGGGACGTCTCTCAAGCAAGAAGGAGTTCCCTATTGAGGACCCAAAGGAAACTGAGGCTCATATAGAGACCATAGAGATTCCATTAAACCTCCTTCTGCCATTCATGAGCTCTAAAGACTATTCTTCCTCTGAAGAGGATGAAGATGTAACTGGAGAGCAAGTTGCTTAATATTTAGGAGCTATCATGAAGCTGAATGCCAAGTTATTTGGTAATGAGACTTGGGGAGGTGAACCTCCCTTGCTCATTAGTGAACTAGATACATGGGTTCAGTAAACTTTACCTCAAAAGAGACAAGATCCTGGCAAATTCATAATATCCTGCACCATAGGCACCATGATCTTTGAAAAAGCTTTGTGTGACCTAGGGTCAGGTATAAACCTTATGCCACTCTCTGTAATGGAGAAGCTGGGGATCATTGAGGTACAGCCTGCCATATTTTCATTACAAATGGCAGACAAGTCAGTAAGACAAGCTTATGGATTGGTAGAGGACGTGTTGGTAAAGGTTGAAGGCCTTTACATCCCTGCTGATTTCATAATCTTAGACACTAGGAAGGAGGAGGATGAATGCATCATCCTTGGAAGACCTTTCCTAGCCACAGTAGGAGCTATGATAGATGTTAACAGAGGAGAATTAGTCCTTCAATTGAATGGGGACTACCTTGTATTCAAGGCTCAAGGATCTTCTTCTTTAACAATGGAGAGGAAGCATGAAAAGCTTCTCTCAGTACAGAGTCAAACAAAGCCCCCACAATCAAACTCTAAGTTTGGTGTTGAGAGGGCTCGGCCAAACTCTAAGTTTGGTGTTGAATCCCCACATCCAAACTCTAAGTTTGGTGTTGAGAGTCTACAACATTGACCTGATCACCTGTGTGGCTCCATGAGAGCCTACTGTCAAGCTATTGACATTAAAGAAGCGCTTATTGGGAGGCAACCCAATTTTTATTTGTCTAATTTTATTTTTTCTTTTTATTGTTCTTTTATGTTTTATTAGGTTCATGATCATGTGAAGTCACGAAAAAAATACTAAAATTAAAAACTGAATAAAAAACAGCAAAAGAAAAATCACACCCTGGAGGAAGGACTTACTGGCGTTTAAACGCCAGTAAGGAGCATCTGGCTGGCGTTCAACGCCAGAACAGAGCATGGATCTGGCGCTGAATGCCAGAAACATGCAGCAATCTGGCGTTTAAACGCCAGGATTGCACACTGAGGATAGCTGGCGTTCAACGCCAGAAACATGCTGCAGATGGGCGTTGAACGCCCAAAACAAGCTTAGAGCTGGCGTTAAACGCCAGAAACAAGCACCAATCTGGCGTTAAACGCCAGGATTGCATACAGAGGGCATTTTACATGCCTCATTGGTGCAGGGATGAAAATCCTTGACACCTCAGGATCTGTGGACCCCACAGGATCCCCACCTACCTCAACTCACCTTCTCTCTTCTTCCCCATCACCTCTTCACCACTCACATCCATCCATCTCTTTCCCACCCAATCCCACCCATATGGCCGAAACATACACATCTCTCCCTCTCCTCCATATTTTCTTCTCTTTCCATTCTTTCTTCTTTGCTCAAGGGCGAGCAACATTCTAAGTTTGGTGTGGTAAAAGCATAGCTTTTTTGTTTTTCCATAACCATTGATGGCACCTAAGGCCAGAGAAACCTCAAAAAAAAAGAGAAAAGGGAAGACAAAAAATTTTTTCCACCTCTGAGTCATGGAAGATGGAGAGATTCATCTCAAGGGTCCATAGCTCAGTAGAAGAGCATTTGACTGCACATCAAGAGAGCATGAGGAATTCCCTCATCAAGAAATCCCTGAGATACCTCAGGGGATACATTTTCCTCCACACAACTATTGGGAGCAACTAAGGATAAGAGCACCAAAATCACTAAGGATCAAGCAACAGAGGCAAGGAAGAGACATAAAGGAGCTCAAAAAGCACCATTAGTCCTTCAAAAAGGCGCCACTCTCACTAAGGTGGACTCATTCCTTAACTTCCTTGTTCTTATCTCTGTTTTTCGATTTTTATGCTATATGTGTGTTTATGTTTTGTGTCTCTACCTCATGATCATTAGTATTGAGTAACTATGTCTTAAGGCTATAAATAATTCCATAAATCCTTCACCTCTCTTAAATGAAAAATGTTTTTAATACAAAAGAACAAGAAGTACATGAGTTTCGAATTTATCCTTGAATTTAGTTTAATTATATTGATGTGGTGACAATATTTTTTGTTTTCTGAATAAATGCTTGAACAGTGCATATTTTTTATCTTGTTGTTTATGAATGTTAAAATTGTTGGCTCTTGAAAGAATGATGAACAAAGAGAAATGCTATTGATAATCTAAAAAATCATAAAAATTGATTCTTGAAGCAAGAAAAAGCAGTGAAAAAGCAAAAGCTTGCAAAAAAAAAAGTGGCAAAAAAATAGAAAAAAAAGCAAGCAGAAAAAGCCAATAGCCCTTAAAACCAAAAGGCAAGGGTAAAAAGGATCCAAGGCTTTGAGCATCAATGGATAGGAGGGCTCAAGGAAATAAAATACAGGCCTAAGCGGCAAAATCAAGCTGTCCCTAACCATGTGCTTGTGGCATGCAGGTCCAAGTGAAAAGCTTAAGACTGAGTGGTTAAAGTCATGATCCAAAGCAAAAAAGGGTGCGCTTAAGAGCTCTGGACACCTCTAACTGGGGACTTTAGCAAAGCTGAGTCATAATCTGAAAAGGTTCACCCAGCTATGTGTCTGTGGCATTTATGTATCCGGTGGTAATACTGGAAAACAAAGTGCTTAGGGCCACGGCCAAGACCCATAAAAGTAGCTGTGTTCAAGAATCAACAAACTTAACTAGGAGAATCAATAACACCATCTGAAATTCTAAGTTCCTAGAGATGCCAATCATTCTAAACTTCAATTGAGAAAGTGAGATGCCAAAACTGTTCAGAAGCAAAAAGCTACGAGTCCCGCTCATCTAATTAGAATTAATATTCATTGACATTTTGGGATTTATAGTATATTCTCTTCTTTTTATCCTAATTGATTTCCAGTTGCTTGGGGACAAGCAAAAATTTAAGTTTGGTGTTGTGATGAGCGGATAATTTATATGCTTTTTGGCATTGTTTTTAGATAGTTTTTAGTATAATCTAGCTACATTTAGGGATGTTTTCATTAGTTTTTATGCTAAATTCACATTTCTGGACTTTACTATGAGTTTGTGTATTTTTTCTGTGATTTCAAGTATTTTTTGGCTGAAATTGAGGGACCTGAGCAAAACTCTGATAAAAAGGCTGACAAAGGACTGCTGATACTATTGGATTCTGACCTCCCTGCACTCGAAATAGATTTTCTAGAGCTACAGAACTCCAAGTTGCGCGCTCTCAAAGGCTTTGAAAAGTAGACATCCAGAGCTTTCCAGCAATATATAATAGTCCATACTTTATTTGAGATTAGATGACATAAACTGGCGCTCAATTCCAGTTCCATGCTGCATTCTGGAGTCAAACGCCAGAAACACGTCACGAACCAGAGTTGAACGCCAAAAACATGTTACAACTTGGCGTTCAACTCCAATAGAAGCCTCAGCTCGTGTAAAGCTCAAGCTCAGCCCAAGTACACACCAAGTGGGCCCCGGAAGTGGATTTCTGCATCAATTACTTATTTCTGTAAACCCTAGTAGCTAGTTTAGTATAAATAAGACATTTTACTATTGTATTTTCGTCTTGGACTATCTAGTTCTTTTGACCATTCGGTCTTTCATGGGGGATGGCCATTCGGCCATGCATGAACCTTCATCACTTATGTATTTTCAACGGTGGAGTTTCTACACACCATAGATTAAGGGTGTTGAGCTCTGCTGTACCTCAAGTTTTAATGCAATTACTACTATTTTCTATTCAATTCGATTTATTCCTGTTCTAAGATACCATTTGTACTTCAACCTGATGGATGTGATGATCCGTGACACTCGTCATCATCCATCCTTATGAACGCGTGCCTGACAACCACTTCCGTTCTACAAGCGAAAGCTAGAGTGCGTATCTCTTGGATTCCTGATACACGACACGTGGTTGCCCCTCGCCTGACAACCAAACCTTCCATTCCGTGAGATCAGAGTCTTCGTGGTATAAGCTAGAATTGATGGCGGCATTCATGAGAATCTGGAAAGTCTAAACCTTGTCTGTGGTATTCCGAGTAGGATTCTGGGATTGAATGACTATGACGAGCTTCAAACTCGCGATTGTTGGGCGTGATGACAAACTCAAAAGAATCAAAGGATTCTATTCCAACATGATCAAGAACCGACAGATGATTAGCCGTGCCGTGACAGAGCATTTGGACCTTTTTCACTGAGAGGATGGGATGTAGCCATTGACAATGGTGATGCCCTACATACAGCTTGCCATGGAAAGGAATAAGAATGATTGAAGGAAGGTAATAGGAAAGCAGATATCCAACAGGGACAAGCATCTCCATACACTTATCTGAAATTTCCACCATTGAATTACATGAGTAACTCTATCTTTATTTTCTGTTTTATTTACTATTCAAAAACTCCATAACATTTATTATCCGCCTGACTGAGATTTACAAGATGACCATAGCTTGCTTCATACCAACAATCTCCGTGGGATCGACCCTTACTCACGTAAGGTATTACTTGGACGACCCAGTGCACTTGCTGGTTAGTTGTGCGGAGTTGTGACTAAGTGTGATTCACGTTGAGAGCACTACCAAGTTTTCGGCGCCATTGTTGATGATCACAATTTTGTGCACCAGCCACATATATCAGTTAGATATCCTAATAGCACAATAGACACACACACAAACACACAGAGTATGCATAGAAGCATAATCAGTCCGTCCCTCAGGCTCTACAAGAACAAACAACTCTGATACCATAATGTAACACCCTACCACACAGAGCTTTACGCTTAAGTCGTAAAACAGAGGTGGTATGGTATTATGGCCTGTAAAATA
>NC_029772.3:82306414-82307551 GCF_000817695.3 Arachis duranensis
AATAGCCGAAACTCCCATCTTCACTGCAATAGAACTCCAGACGCCTAGCGAGGTGCATCTCGACCTGCATCTAAAAAACAACAATATTGTATGGGATGAGAACTGAGGATTCTCAGCATGGTAAAGGTGTCGCATACATAATATATAAGGTCCCGAAAAAGCTAGAGCCAATCCTAGAACTCCGACACTCAGATTATAAAACTTAAAGCCTTAAAACGGAAACCATAAACAGGGGTAGTTCTCTAAGGTTCTTAAACTTAACCAAATTCTAACAAAAATCCTCAACTACTCCCCTTCCTCCATAATCCTCCAAAACATCAGTAGAACTACACAGGCAAACAAAGTAGACAAAACAAACACAAGTAGAATACAGATACGCCAGGTAGCAAATATAGTAGGTAAGCATAATAATCACATAGGCAAACCCAATTAATGCACAATCAAACAAAGTACACATATGTATATGATGCATGTCTATCCTACTGGCCGTGAGCTCACGTGTCGATTACATCGCTAGAACCTGACACACCAGGTAGCTAACCCGGATATTATCTCTCTGATATGCCTCCACACTCTTGGGATATAGTGTCCATCACACTCTCGGGATATAGTATTCGCCACACTCATGGGATATAGTGCCCATCGTATTACCCGGGATAAAGTATTCTCACATCCTTGGGATATAGCGCCCGCCACACTCATGGGATATAGCACCCGACACACTTTCCATGGTAAGGTGCTCCCATACTCTTGGGATATAATGCCCACCACGCTCTCGAGATATAGTGACCGTCACACTCATGGATATAGTGCCTGACATTCCATACAACAGAGAAAAAACATACACATTCTCATCATCAATCATTCCTCAATCATGTCTCATAATCACATTCATTCATAATCATTGCATAATCATTCATCATAGCCATGGAATCACCTATACGTCATATCTTCACACTTTTTATACATAATTCATCATTTCCCAAACTTACTTCACCCCCAAGTTACCATCTTTTTCTAGCTTCATCTCATCACTAGGCATACCACTAAGCTCTAGGGGCTAAAAGAGTAAAAATAGAGGTTTAGAGGTTCAAAATTAGGTTTTAAAACACAAAAACTTTATTTGCTAAAAAGAGG
>NC_029772.3:82307593-82308348 GCF_000817695.3 Arachis duranensis
TCGTGTACGCAAGCACATTGCTCATCTTTGCAAGGGCTTGTTTTACCTTGCTCGTATACGCATCTCCTTGCTCACGTACGTGAGATACCAGACCCGAACGGAATGGTCGCATCGCATGCAAGTGGTCGCGTATGCAACCCCTTAAAATCCTTTGCTCGCATATGCATTGGTGCACGAAATTTGAATCTCAATATCAAAATCAAGATTTCTTATGATCTCGTACCACTAACCAGCAAGTGCACTGGGTCGTCCAAGTAATACCTTACGTGAGTAAGGGTCGATCCCACGGAGATTATTGGTTTGAAGCAAGCTATGTTTATTTTATTATTCTTAGTCAGGATTTTAATTAAAATTATCAGTTTGAATTATTAGAAAAATAAAAGAGCGTGAAATAAATAATTGTTACTTTAATAATGGAGAATATGTTGGAATTTTGGAGATGCTTCGTCTGCTTTATTTCAGCTTTTCTCTTGGAATCCTCTTCCCACACGCAAGGTTCCTTCCATGGAAAGCTCTATGTAGGGTGTCACCGTTGTCAATGGCTACTTCCCATCCTCTCAGTGAAAACGGTCCAAATGCTCTGTCACAGCACGGCTAATCATCTGTCGGTTCTCAATCAGGTTGGAATAGAATCCAGTGATTTTTTTGCGTCTGTCACTAACGCCCAGCCTTCAGGAGTTTGAAGCTCGTCACAGTCATCCAATCCCAGAATCCTACTCGGAATACCACAGACAAGGTTTAGACTTTCCGGATTT
>NC_029772.3:82308407-82334873 GCF_000817695.3 Arachis duranensis
GGTGATGAGTGTCACGGATCATCACCTTCTTCATAGTTAAGCGCGAATGAACATCTTAGATAAGAACAAGCGTGTTTGAATGGAAAACACTAGTAATTGCATTAATTCATCGAGACGCTGCAGAGCTCCTCACTCCCAACAATGGAGTTTAGAGACTCATGCCGTCAAAGAGTATAAAATTCAGATCTAAAAATGTCATGAGGTCCAAAATAAGTCTCTAAAAGTTGTTTAAATACTAAACTAGTAACCTAGGTTTACAGAAAATGAGTAGACTAAGATACTTGGTGCAGAAATCCACTTCTGGAGCCCACTTGGTGTGTGCTGGGGCTGAGACTTAAGCTTCTCACGTGCCTGGGCTATTTCTGGAGTTGAACGCCAGGCTGTAACGTGTTTTGGGTGCTGGACTCCAACTTGTAACCTGTTTCTGGCGCTGGATGCCAGACTGCAACATGAAACTGGCGTTGAACGCCAGTTCACATCATCTATCTTCGCGCAAAGTATGAACTATTATATATTGCTGGAAAGCCCTGGATGTCTACTTTCCAACCCAATTGAGATCGCATCAATTGGACTCCTGTAGCTCCGAAAAATCCATTCCGAGTGTAGGAAGGTCAGGATCCAACAGCATCAGTAGTCCTTTTTCAGCCTAACTCAGATTTTTGCTCAGCTCCCTCAATTTCAGCCAGAAAATACCTGAAATCACAGGAAAACACACAGACTCATAGTAAAGTCCAAAAATATGATTTTTGCTTAAAAACAAATAAAATTCTATTAAAAACTAATAAAAACATGCTAACATCTACTTGAAATTACCCCCAAAATGCGTATAAAATATCCGCTCATCATGCATGCACCAGCTCGTGTACGCAAGACACCCAATCCGAATGGAAGGGTCGCGTCGCGTGCAGGTGTCGCGTACGCAAGTTCTGCAGAATGGGTAAAAATGCTAAGTGATGCAGAATTTCAATTTTGCACTCCAAACTTCTGACACGCATAACTTTTTTGTTTTAAAAAGTTTTTTATCTATTCTTTGAACAAAAAAAACTTCGTGGACCCAATTTTCATATGAAATAAATTTGAAAGAATTTGAGGGTCTGGAAGCCGAGTTATGGCTTGCCAAAATTCAGCCAAAATTTTGATTTTCACAAAATGCTCCAACCTCTATTTTTCATCAATTCACCATTCCATATCAACTTCCTATACTCAAAATCAGCACTAATACATACAAATCACAGCAACACAACTCTACTCCCTTCCATCACCCATCATACCTCAATTTTAAACAATTCTCATACATGAACTTCACAATTATACCAACAAGATCATCAACAATCCATCATCTATGCATATTCATTATTATCAACTTGTCAATCATCTTTAAGTCATCATTTAGTATTCTATTTCCATTACCAACATCAATCACCAAGCTAGTACTTAATCTATTTCAACAATTATCATCAAGGCACTAAGCAATTAACATACTCATGTGTTCACAACTATCCTAAGGTCATCTAGTCTAAGTTTTTACAAGACATTATATATTAAATACAAGAAACCAAAATCATACCTTGGCTAATTTCTCCCTTAAGCCAAAACACCCAAATTGATAAGGTTGCAAGCCTCCAACACCAAATCCTCAGCACCCAAGGCTCAAACAAGCTTCCAATCTCTCCAAATGAGTTCAAATTCCACAAGTTCGACCTCCAATTTGATTTTTACACTAGCAATATTCAATATAATCCACATATATCACTATAATTAATCTCTAAACTCAAAATCTCAAAAATTTACAAGAGGGTTAGGGTTCTTATCTTTTCCAAATATCATTGGATCACAACCCGATAATCTCCTCAAGTTAGATTGATCCTAAACACATCAAAACACCAAAATATCAAAATCCCAAGCACTAAATTTTCGAATTGAAGAAGAGAAAATAGAAATTGGGAATGTGGTTTTCTTACCTTGTTATGTACTGGGCTTTGTAAAGCTCGACGCTGTAGTGGCGTGGCCAAAACGATGCGGCGATCAAAGCTCCGGATTGAAAGTTATTTGGATTTGAATTCTTGAGTGATGGTTTGAAATTTGGAAGAGTGTTCTTCCCATTTTCTGATTGCATTCAGCGTGTTTTGCATGAATGGGGAGAGAGAATGCTAAAATTCACTTTATGTTGGTGGTGTGGGTTGGGCTCGTGGGTCCAGTTCAACCGGGTCAGTTCGTTTGGCCTAATCTTGGGCCAAATTCTTTAAAATTAGTGTCAAATTTCTTATTTTAATTTGTTTTATCTCATTAAATTATAAAATTCTATTTTATAATTTTTCTGATTAATAATTAATTTATTAGCTAATTATTTACTAATTATGAGGGGTTTACAACAAGCATTTTGGTTATCCAAGTTATTTTGTCACTATGTCATGCAATCTTGAGTGGGATGAGATAAAGAGCTTATTGAGAGGTACTGACCTTAAAGCAGAGGATCATCTTGATATTACATTAAGGATTTTCAAGATTAAGCTAAATAAGTTGATCAGAGATTTTAAGTATGGTGACATTTTTTGGAAGATTTCTGTGTGTAAGTCATAATAGTTTATTCTAAATTATGCTATAAGTTTTTTAAATAACTACTTATTATACTAATGCCATACGTTGTTGTTATATTTTTAGATGTATGGACTATTGAGTTTCAGAAGAGAGGCCTTCCTCATGCTCATATTCTTTTGTTCATGCATCCTTTTTCGAGGCCAAGGTCTTCTAATGATATTGATAAGTTGATATCAGCCCAAATACCAGATAAACGTAGAAGGCCTAAATTATATGCTGCTGTTGAGAAATTCATGGTTCATGGTCCATGTGGGAAGCATAAAAAGAATATCCTTTGCATGGTAAACGGGATGTGCTCCAAATATTTTCCCAAACCATTCAAAGAACATATTGTTATTGATGAAGTTGGGTTCCCGAAGTATTCTAGCCCAAACAACGGACACACCATAAATAAAAAGAGTGTTATTCTTTCTAACTCTTTTGTTGTCCCTTATAACCCAACTTTTTTGTTAAGGTATGGCTGCCACATTAATGTTGAACATACTTGCCAAACTTCTTCAATCAAATATTTATTTATGTTTACAAGGGCAATGATCGTGTAATAGCTTCATTCTATCAGACTTCAGATAATGATTATGTTTCTTCGATTATAGATGAGTTTAACAACTATTATGATTATAGATATATATCTGTATGTGAAGCTACTTGGAGATTATATGGCTATGATATACAGGTAAAAGAGCCCGCGATTTTCAGACTTCCATTTCACTTACCAAAAGAAAATCCTATTGTTTTTTAAGGATTATGGGAGTATTCAAGATGTCATTAGCCGCACTGACACGAATTTAACTAAATTGCAATTATGGTTTATTGTTAATAAGGTTTTTCCATTTGCCAGGTCTTTGACCTATTGTGAATTTCTGCGAAAATTTGTCTGGAAGGATAACATCTCGATTTGGATTCCTAGAAAACAAGGTTTTTCTATTGGTAGATTGGCCCATGTACCTAGAGAAAATCATGGGATTATTATCTGAGACATCTTTTAAACATTTAAAAGGATTGCACCAGCTTTGAAGACTTGTGTACTGTTGGTGTTGCACACAATACTTTCAAAGAAGCATGTTATACATTAGGTCTTCTATAGGACAACAAAGAATTCATTGATGCTATTATTGAAGCAAGTATATGGGCTTCAACTAACTATGTTCGTGACCTTTTTGTGATACTTCTGATATCCAATAACATTGCTTGCCCTAATTTTGTTTGGGATAGATGTATAAGGAATTGTTTGAGGATATCTTATTTGAGCAAAGAAGGATTCATCAATTGGAAGGTATTTAGTTTAAACATGAGTGATTTGTATACTTACTTTATGTTTAAGGTAATATTTACATGAATCTGAAATATGTAGTCATGTATAACCTTTTTTTTGCTAGAGCTTCAATTGTCTGATGAGCAGATCATGAACTTGACACTTGCAAAGCTTGAGGACAGAATGCAAAGTAATGAAAGGTTTCTTAAAGAGTTTGAGTGTATGTCTTACCCGTTATTAGATGATGTGCATGTTTTAGAGGATCGCTTAGTATTGGATGAACTTAATTTTGATCATTCTTTACTTACTCAACAATACATACAGTCGCTAAACACCATGACAGATGAACAACGCACTGCATTTGACATTATCATTGATTCTGTAAATAATGATCGTGGTGGGTTTTTCTTTTTATATGGTTGTAGAGGAACTGGGAAGACATTCATACGGAGGACTATTTCTGCTTATTTAAGAAGTGGTGGAAACATTGTTCTTTATGTTGCTTCAAATGGCATTACTTCTTTATTACTTCCTAATGGTCGTACTGTTCACTCAAGATTCAAGATACCATTAAGCATAAATGAGGATTCTATTTGCAACATAAAGCAAGGCACTCCTCTTTCTAAGCTGATATGTAAGGCGAAGCTTATTATATGGGGTGAAGCTCCAATGTTAAGCAAGTATTGTTCTGAAGCTCTTAACAAGTCTATGAAAGATATTCTTAAAACCATCATTTAATGCAGACCTTCCCTTTGGTGGCAAAGTTGTTATACTTGGTGGAAACTTCAGGCAGATTCTTCCAGTAATACCAATGGGCTCGCGTCAAGACATAGTGCAAGCATCCATTAGTTCTTCTTATCTATGGCAATTTTGCAAAGTCTTAAAGCTTTTAAAGAACATGAGGCTTACTGCTGGAGGTACTATTGAAGTTGATAATGATCTCAAAGAGTTTGCACAATGGTTAATTCAAATTGGCTATGGGTTGGCAGGTGATTCAACAGATGGTGATTCTAAGGTAGTCATCCCTAAAGACATTCTAATTAATCATACTAGTGATGGATTTCAGAATTTGGTTACATTTGTCTACCCGGATTTATTGTTGAACTTGGATAACATCATTGTGTGCTAAAGAGGGCAACATGGAATTTGAGATGGATGCTATCACAACTGATGTGTTGAATTCAATAAATTGCTCAGACTTACCTAGCCATCAGTTGAAACTCAAAGTTGGTGTACCTGTTATGCTGTTGAGGAATATAGACCAAAGCAATAGACTTTGTAATGGTACTCAATTACAGGTTCAAAGATTAGGTAATCATGTAATTGAATGCAATATCTCGACAGGTGACAAGTGTAGCAAAATAGTTCTGATTCCATGGATGAATATGGTGCTTAACAATGAAACTTCCATTCATGTTCCAACGAATACATTTTCCTCTTATAGTCTTCCTTGCAATGACCATCAATAAATCCCAAGGTCAAACTCTAAGGGGTTATACTTACCTTAACCTGTTTTTATGCATGGTCAATTATATGTTGCTTTGTTTAGGGTCAACTCTAAAAAGGGCTTGAGAGTTTTAATAAAGAACAATGGTTCATTGAGTGATGGTTCTACCTTAAATGTTGTGTATAGGGAGATTTTTTATAATCTATGACTTGGAGCTTTAAATTTTTTGTGTAGAGAAATCTCTATTTGTATGATTCAGTATTATTGATTAGTAAATTGTGGATGAAATTTTTAAGTCGAAGTCTTGATATTTTTAATTAGGTGGTTCAATGTTTAATAGGAGGTTATTATGTAACTCTATCTACCTATTTTTTTTATTGTTCAGCAAATATATGAAATTGTGGTGTTTTGGTATGTAACTTGATATGAAGAAACTTCTCTACATTAGTAATGAACATGCAAGGAATGATTTCAATTTCTCATTTATGCTGAAAAATTTGAATATATTAATTTAATTCGATTTAGGGCAGACATTATGATATTTGTACATAATTTTATTTGATTATGATACACACTATATTATGCATAAATGATATATTTTTTAATTCCAATACTAAACATTTCCCGTGTATCGCACAGGTCACACTAGTTAGACTAATTAAAGACTAGCAAATATATCTTAACAACCTTTTACAACTATTGTATAAATAATCATCTAAAAAATAAATGAGTCGATTATTGCGTAAAATAGTTACATTTATATGCATTAAAATTAAATTTTGAACTTAAAATCTCGTTTTTAAAGTGTAGAAGTTCTATTATTTTAAGTTTTTAACTAATTTTATATTTATTATTAGTACTCATTTATTAAATTAAAAAGACTAATTTAAAAATTTAAATTTAATATATTACTGGCACTAATTAAACTGAGTTAGTTTATGAAATAGCATAGTCAGAATAAAGTGAAGGTACGTAAAAGAAAAGCTACAAGGACATGAATCATGTCCAGCATTTGATTTGTGGCTGTAAGAGGTACTATGGCCCCCTGTTCCGTACTGGATCATGTAATGAGAGAGAGTACGTAGATAGAAAGAGATAGCACGCAGTAGCAAAGCAAAGCAATAATGGGAGTGAGACGATGGTTTTGTTCATGGATTCCGTTTCTGGCGATGGTGATTGTGGAGTGCCTTGACGTTGGGTTGACCACACTTGGCAAAGCAGCCATGTCAAGAGGGATGAACCACTTTATTTTTGTTGTCTACTCAAATGCTCTTGCCACTTTGATCCTCCTCCCTTCTTCTTTCTTCATCAACAGGAACAGGTACCTGTCTTTTCATCTCATCTTCACTGATTCCATCTCTACCTAATTCTCTTCCTTTCCTTTGTTTTGCAGAACTACAACACCACCTCTTTCTTTCTCGCTTCTTTGCAAATTCTTCCTCCTTGCCCTTGTTGGGTATGCCCCAAAAGTAGCTAAAACATAATATTTTCGGGAATTGTTCTTATATCTTTGGTTTCTCATTCAGTGATGATATCTTTTGTTGCTGAGATATACGTTGCAGCATAACTGTGATGCAGAATTGTGTTTTCACTGGCATAAGCTACAGCTCTCCCACTCTTGGATCTGCTATGAGCAACTTGACTCCAGCAATTACTTTTTTGCTGGCTGTCATATTCAGGTAACTAATTACAGGGCATACATCTATGCATTGCAACTAGATTTTGTCACTACCATGAAATTTGAAAACCATTATAGGATGGAGAAATTTGAAATTAGGAGCTCCATAAGCCAGATCAAGATGCTGGGAGCCGTGGTGTCCATATCAGGAGCATTACTCGTCACCCTTTACAAGGGAAGTCCGATTGCTGGCTTTCAAATTCAACCATTACAACAAATGCTTTCAGAGACTACCAATTGGGTCATTGGTGGCCTCTTTCTTGCCATTGCATCTACATCCCTTGCAATCTGGAATATTGCTCAGGTCATTATTTTATGTCGTCGTTACTTTTTCGTACATCTTTGAATCAATATATTATATTTGATTTGGTTGGGTGAATTTGTAGGCAGCAATTCTTAAAGGATACCCCTCTCAGTTGACCATTATAGCCTTCTACTGCCTGTTTGGAACCATCCAATGTGCAATACTTTCCTTGATCGTAGTCAGAGATCCAAATGCCTGGAAACTAAGGCCTGACATTGAGCTCACCACCATATTCTATTCAGTAAGCATACGTACTTACTACTTAGCAACCAAAGACAACAAAAAATAAAGAACATAAATAAGATATAAATATTCACTGCAAAAGCTTCTTATGTGGAAAACAATATTGCAGGCAATTTTCGGAAGTGTGGTCACTTTTTCTGTATTGACCTGGTGCATAAATAAAAAAGGACCAGTATTTGTGACCATGTTCAAGCCTTTGGGGATTGCAATTGCTGCATTCTCAAGTGTTGTCTTCCTTGGTGAAACACTTCCTGTTGGCAGGTAACTCAATATATATAATCTATTATCTTCGCAATAATGGATATGAGAAATGACTTTTTGGCCAGCTCATATTCATAGCTGTTCAGGTATTATATAAATATCAACTTTATCGATATCAATTTCAATGTTACCTACTTTGTGTTTCTACTCTACTTTTCAGGACTATTGGTTTGATGGTAATCATCATCGGATTTTACACAGTACTTTGGGCACAATCCAAAGAAGAAATTGGAGAAGGCATCGATGTAGATAGACAATCATCCCTGTCTGCACAAGCAAGTCCTCTACTAGAGTCACCATGAAAGCAATGTTTCAGGCACAACCACTGATCCAAGTTGAATATAATTCAACAGATATCACTTATGAAAGAACATATCTTTTTTTCAGGAAAATTTTACCAATTTATCGTTCTATTTTGTATTACCCCTCAGGTAAGTCAAAAAAAGACATCACATTGGTGAAAGGAATGAAAACTCTACATTGCTCACCTCCCTCAATTCAAAAAAACTAAATGTCCCGCAAGACGGTTGTAAATCCTGCTATGCTATCTAACAAAATCTACCAACTAACAAAATGTTAAGCGCAGCCTACACATGAAACAGAAGCCTGATCATGACTTCAGATCATCGGACATCGCTGAGGGAATGCAGTGGGTTGAAAGTATGTCTAGAGTAGCTGCCTTTGCAGTCTTTGTGCGAAGAACCACGATCTGCAAAGATTATTAGTCAATATAAGAGATAAAGCCATAATTCACCTATAAAAAAAGGGGCACATAAAACAGAGAGGGAGATGGAGATGGCCACCTGTTCGTAGTCTAGATTAAATTGCAGGTATTCATCGTTGCAGCTCTCTACCATATTGGCCAAGCTCTTGAGATTTTTCACAGGTTGACCATTAAAAGCAAGGACCTTAACAAATATAAAGAAATACAGGGACGTGAACAATTAAGTGGTTATCGTGATATATCTATTGACGGGCAAATCCAAACAAACAGAAAAAAAAAAAAAAGAATATAACCATTACAAACCTGGGTGTTGACAATCTCTTCATATCCAATATTGATATCAGCCACCAACACCTTTAATGTATCAAAGAGATAGTCAAACTTGATCAGATCTATGAAGCACATAAATAGATATGGAATAAAGAACAAACATGACATAAGTACTCAGATGCAACACTGTTTGAAATATACAACTGTAGTATAAAATATAAAGTTGAGACTAAATTAGCATTTCATAAAACTTTAAACTAAAAGAGATGAATATATTTTTGGATAAAAATAAGAGAGATGATAATAACTTTCATGTTAGCATAAATTCTTTCAAATCAATACTAAAATGAAGTTATCTATTTGATTGTTATAGAATTTCCATTTATATAGGCATGCAAGTTTGAAGCCAAAACTTGTAAATTTGGAGTATCTAAAATATATCCGAGAAGTACCTTACATGATGTGTGGTACCTACAATGAGATACTTAAGAGAAACAAAAGCAGAAAAGCCTCCAAAAGATCGTACCTGAGAAACCACAACAAGTTGTTCATCTGGCGATTGCGGCATTGAATGCAGCAGTTTATCCAAAAGTTTGACAGGAGCTTCATACTCATAATCCTTTCCATACTGTTCATATATGAAAATGAGTTGGAAACATACGGCTCAATAAGGACCTCAGGCATGTGTATGTTCTATTTGCTTAAGTAAGAAAGTAACACAGTGAGTGGAACCACATTACTCGGTGTTAGAATTTCATCAACGCAGTTCACTATATAGTTATAGCATAACATTTTCAAAAAGTCACATAATATTATAACTTTGAAAGATCTCATTCATCTTCAGTTTACACAACAACATTGAACAATTTCCTCCTCAGGCAAATATGATACAAATTAAAATAGCCAAGCTAGATTAAATTTATCCAGAACAGTCAGTATCAGACATTTAAATAACTACTTGAGATAAGAAACATAGAAAGAACAACTATATAATATACTAAATATAAGCAATAGTAGAACCTAGATAGAAAACAGTAGAATTATAAAAGATAGGATGTTGAATTAACCACAAACCTCAGATCGAAGATATGGAACTGAAACGGTTGTAAAAACAAATCCTGCAATGATATAATATGAAGGAGGCCTGCCCTTGGTGTGTGCTGGAATTAGTCTTCTATGACTATCGAGTTTAATGTCAAAATTGAGGACCTCTGAATTTCTTAATACTTTAATTACAGCATTATCACCAGTATATTTCTGGGATATGAGGTAACTGAAACCAATGCGCTCCCCATGGCGAAATGGAACTGAAAATTACACCAGAAGTACAAGGCATTATATGACAGAATGTCACAAAAAGTAAACGCTTCACATATATGCACTTGGACTTGATGTTAAACACTTGGTGTGTGTTTGGGAAAGCTATGCATTCAAAATTATTTTAACAATCAATATATAAGCATAGTATATCTTTTTATTAATCATTTATTCACTTTCTTAGTCATGAAACAGGTAACTTATATAATGACTGTAATATTACTAATATGTGAGATAAACTGTGGAGAGGTGACATGTTATATAAATGTTGCCATCGTTCCTGAAAGAGCCACGTGTTTGCCACCACTTGGTCATAGTTGCTATCAGAAACAAAACTGTAGGTTCTCTCGGAAGATTCTTTACTATTAGTAAACAAAGTGTACTTTAGCAAAATACATGCCAGACAGTAATAGTACGGAAAATTGTATGATGAAACTAAAGGACTCACCTGTTCCATCATTGGCAATATCAACCCCATCAAAGCTAAGAATAACATCTGATGCCTTCAAAACCTTGGATTCTGGAGCAGTAGGATCAACTCTTCTAATTCGCACACCTTTCTGGTCAGTTCTCATGCCTGTTGCCATTCTTAGATCAGGATTTTCCATCTTTTGCCACTCAACCCCAAGAACAGGGAACCCTAACAGTAAATCAAGAAAAAAAAAAAAAGGTATAAATAAATAGAACTTCAATGCTCAATGGAACAGTTTGTATGAGTGAAATCTGCATCTTAGAACATAGCATCATCTTACCAGTGTATCTTCCATTTTTCTCATAATCCTGGATGAAATGATTGATCACTGGTGTTGGAATAACATAACCTATATTCTCCGCATCTTCGTGCTTAAGGGACTGAAATGCAATGCCCACACAGTTTCCTTTATCATTAAATGCAGGTCCACCGGAATTGCCAGAATTTATAGCAGCATCTATCTGTAAAATTATCCTTGATTAGGGAAAACAAGGAAATGCTAAATGAAATCAAACTTATGGTTATCAAACTCTCAAATTAAGTCCCCAAATCAATTTCTTGTAAACATGGGATGAACTAACGCATGTACTATTTGAGCCAAAATTTCGTCTCTCAAGTATGAAAACATGGAATTTCACAAGAAACCTTTTTAATTAGCCTTCCAAATTTGAAGATATGATATTTTGACTTCATGCAGTCATTATGGATTACATTTTTTATTATTTTAATTTTTATATAATATTTTATATTTTCTTTTTTTTTATAATGATATTAAAAATGAAATTGACATTTGTTTTATCATGATTTTATTTTACCATAATCGGATTAGAAAATATAAATACTTTTTCATTATAATGTAAAATCTTATCAGTTTAGGTAATAAAAAAAAATAAAAATAAAAACAAACACACACACACACACGCAAGATGAATTTGGAAGCTCAATCGTTTCAGCCAAACCTGTAAACCTAGAAGTTCAGTCGAACCATGGACATAAGATAGGATCTCAATGCGTGATACAACACCACTGGTTACGGAAATAGTATCACCACCAATTGGGTACCCCACAACAGTGACTGCATCCTGAAGTGCGGGCAAATTCCCAAACTCTACAGGTGACATCCCTTGCCAGAACTCATCATCATCAACTGCGAGCATGGCTGCAAGTATATTAATCAAATGCATTAAAGGAGCTGCACCCCACACTATATATGTCTTACAAATTACTACTCATCCAGTCCTTTTGGAACATTCAAGGTCAATAAATTAAAGTTGTTACACAATTAAAACAAATTAATCATGCTTTACTATTGCACGTGCAGAAGTTTCCAGTATTTGTCCTTTACAAGCAGCAAAACAACAACAACAATGCTCTCCTAAGCTCGTGAGATGGAGTTAGTGACAATGACAAAATGCACTACCATAAATCATGTCTATATTCAAACCATTAACATAATAACATTCAAATGTCCTTTCATGGTTTCTCCTATGGTATTTCCATGTCTGTCTCTACCCCAGTATCTCTAGCTATTAGACTATCCACCATCTCATCTAGTCTCCTTACTATTTATACCGGCCTTTTTCACATATAAAGTACCAAAGATATGATTCTACCATGCTTTTCACAATAAGCACTACACCAAATATCTCTCTAATGCATTGATTCCTAATTCCATCCATCCAGTGTGTCTAGTCAGCTAACATAAAATCATCGTTTGTGAATCAATAAGCTTATAATTATTGTTAGTTTTCTACCATCCACCATTAAATTTCATGCAAAATCACCCATCTAGTAGCTTAGCGGTATCTATCTAAATAAACAACACCGGGTGCACAAAATCGAAGCAAGTCAGCGTGCAAAAATTTAACAAATCAAAACCTCCAAAAAAGAATTCTTTTCAAAATGAATAAGAACATTACCAATGTCGCACTCGGTTCCAATGGCGAGAACTGTGGCCAAGTACTTAGTATCTGAGCCACGCTTCTTGACCTTAACCTGCGTGTAATGCTCCACCGAGTGAGCGTTCGTCAGCAACCTCCTCCCGCCGATCACGAACCCACTGCTGCTCGAGCTGTACTGCCTCTTCCGCTGCCACGGCAGAGAGAAATTCGGCTCCGTGTGAACGCAGAAAACCTTCACCACCGAGTCCATCGCCGGCACCACTCGACCAGGAACTACGTTCTCCCACACGGGGTCCTCCTCCATTGCCTCAGCCGCCGGGGGGACCTCGACGGCGCCGTTGGCATCGACTGGGGGACGGGAGGACTGGCGGCGTCCCGGCCTGTCGGACTGGTGGGGGACTTTCTTGGGGCGGCCAGGGCGTCGACGTTGGTGCGGGGAGGCAGTAGTGTCCATGAGGTTAACGTTGGCGACGGAGAAGACGTCGTCAATGGTGGAAGGAGTGGCGGTGGCAGTGGCGGCGTTAGGGGCGGTGGTGGAAGGTGAGCCTAGGGTTTCGGAGGCGGAGGTGGGGGTTTTGGATTTCCGACCTCTCTTACGTTTGTCTCCCATTTGTGTTGTTGTGTTTTGCGTTTTTGTGTTCAAAACACAAATGAAATGAAAGGAAATGAAACCAAGGAGGGAATCCAAACTAAACTGAATTGGTTTGATTTGATTTTTGTTTTTCCCAAATTTCGAAGGTGCTGGAAGTGGAACAGCTTAATTCCTCAATGTCAAGACTCAAGACTCATTTTCCTTAAACAAACTCGTTAAGAATTATTTATTAAGAATTTTATTTTTGTTGCACTGTAAATATAAAAAATCTTATATGTATATCTAATTATACTAATAAAAATAATTATTTTGCCAAAAAATTAGCTCAAATGGCAGAATTTTTTATTTTAATAAATAAATTAATTATAATAATTATCGAAATAAATAATTTTAAAAATATTTACTAAAATAAATATCTCTTATTTCGTTTATACTGTAAACGAGATAATTTTGCATTTATCTCGTTTACAGTGTAAACAAGATATACACATATCTCGTTTATATATATTTCGTTTATAGTGTAAACAAGATATATGTATTTTTTTTTTTAAATTGAAAATAATAAAAATATTAATATTATCAATAATCCAAACTTTTAATATGCAATTAGTATATAAAAAAGTTAGTAGAAGAAATTAAAATGGATATGCTTGATCAATTAGTATTCAAAAAAGTTGATGGGATAGTGAGATGAGAATTGAAACAATTATCTTTCACGTTAGATGTTTCAATTCTCTCCCCATTATCTCATCAATCTCTCTTAACAATTGGCTTATTTTTATTTTTCAAATTTAAATCAATCCAATCGATCATAATTTAATTTAAAATTTTTTAAAATGAATATGTTTGATCAATTAGTATTAAAAAGAGTACATAAAAAATTTTAGTTTGTATATGTACATAAAAATTTTATATTTTAAATTTGTATGTATTGCCAAGCAACAAATAAAATTTATATATACTCCTGTATAACAAACGAAAAAAAGTAGGTAAATATGGAAGAAACAAATATATTAATAATTTATAGTTAAAAATATATTTGTAACTACCTATTATTATTGGATTTGGATCCTTAAAGTTTAAATTTTACTATAGAGAATAAAGTGTGATCTTTCCATTATTGAATAGTTTTTCTTTTATATTTATTCTTGATTCCACATATAAAATAAATAGTAAGAGATCACACTTTTCTCTCTAAAGTGAAATTTAAACTTTAGAAAATCTAAATTCATTACTATTTATACGTGATTTATTTAATATGCGGTAGTTATTCATTACTAGTTACCCATTACTATTTATACGTAATTTATTTAAATTTACACTTGTGCGAAAACAAATATGTTCTGTATTAAGCCCAAGGCCTGTGAAACGTTCAAAAGATCGTTGCTTTGATGTGAAATAAAGACATTAAAATGAAATCGCGGACATGAAGGGTAACATATGCACGGGTAGCATTAATACCATATTAAGAGAGGCTTTATGACCATAAAGACGAAATCAAAGGCGTTAAGCCGTTATATAATGATAATACTAATATGAAGAATACAAAAAGAGAATGCCATAATTTTTTAATGGTCAATTTTATAGTGTTTATGAGTTAGTGTTTAAATTTTATTTAATTTATTTTTTATAATAAATTTTGATTTTTTTAAAATTATTTATTTTTATATTTTTTAAATTAAATATTAATTTTTAATTTTTTTAGTAAATATGAATTATTTTTTAGATATTATAGCATTTATCTTTGTTAATTTCTATTACATTTTAGTTTTGACCTATTACTTATTCAGGTAGTGTTTATTTTAAGATATTGAGATGGAAATTAGAAATTGGAGATTGAGACTTAATATTATATTTGTTAGTTTGTGACTAGAAATAAAATTTTAGTATTAAAAAACAAAATTTCAGTCTTTTTAGTACTTCCAGAAATGAAGAACATGTGATTGAAATTTTAGAGACATAGACTAAAACTTTATTAATATTTCTTTCCTGAAATACCTTCATTAAAAATTTTATATTCCAAGTCTACCTTTCTCCCAACTTCACCTCACCTTTCACTCCACCACCACACTTCTGTTATCACTAAAGCATAACTACCACACTTCTGCCATCGCCAAATTTCACCACTAACAGCAACAATACCAAACACAACAACAATCTCATCAACATATAACTTAGGACTTCTTGAGTTGCTAATGTCCAACTAATTGATGATTGGGATCCATTGACTCTAGTTCTCACTAATTGAATTAGTGGAGTGTTAGGACTTATGGACTAGGATTGATATAGCTTATTTGACTTTCCTTTACTAGTTAGAGGATGACTTAATGGGATTAATCCTTGCCAATTCTCATATTATGGTTAGTGATTAGGATAGAGATCCTTGACCACCGATCCTTGCCAAGACCTTTTTAGCTATTAGTCTACTTCCTTGTCATTTATTTTTCATGCCTCTTATCAAAACCTCAAAAATAACTCATAACCAATAACAAGACACTTTATTGTAATTCCTAGGGAGAACGACCCGAGGTTCAATACTTCGGTTTATAAATTTAGGGGTTTATTTTAGTGACAAACAATCTTTTGTATGAAAGGATTATTATTGGTTTAGAAACTATACTTGCAATAAGAATTCATTTGTGAAATTCTATACCATCAAAAATCCATTCATCAAAATGGCGCTGTTACCGGGGAATTGCAATGGTGTTAGGTTATTGGTTATTGTACATATGTGAATAGTGTGAATATCTTGCTTTTTGCTTTATTTGCTAGTTGTAGAATTTTGTTTCTCTCGTTTTCTATTATCTTTTGATTTTTGTTTTCTCTTTCCATTATGAATTCTCGCTTTCGCTATGAGTGTGATTACAACTATGTTGTAGGTGATGAGAACTTCAATGAGAATGTGTATCAAGGATGGGACAATCAAAGGTGGAAGGAGCCATATGCATATGACCAATCCTCATGGCAACAACCTCTACCAATTCACTATGAAGAATAGCCATTCTATGATGCATACCAATCCAATGGCTATGGTGAATCTCCTTGTGACTTTCAAGAACCACCACCATATGCCTATGAGTCATATCCTCAACATGAACCATACTCACAAGCCCTCTACCACCAAGCACCTCCATATGACCCCAATCTATATCCACCATACCAACCACCTTTTGAGCCATATGAGCCCTACGTGGAACCACCATTCCAATATCAATACTCCCAAGAGCCACCTCAATATACACTACCACATCCTTACCAAGAAGAACCACCTTCCTATTATGAACCCTCTCTCCAAGACAATGAACCCTCCTATCCACCCCAATCCTCAATGGATGAAATTCTTAGCCTTATACTTCAAGGGCAAGGAGAAATGCAAAGGGAGACACTAGAATTTGTGGCTACTTTGACCAAGGTAGTAAGCACCTTAGCCTCCCAATATTTGAGCACTCAAAGCACTCCCATGGTCACATGTGGAGAATCAATTAAAGAGCAAAGCATGAAGGAGAGGTTGGAAACTCTGGTGGAGAAAGAAGAAGGCCACTTTGTGTTAGAACAATTGAAGGAGCCTATGATCATCGAAGAAGAGGAAGAAGTGGTTGAAGACTTAGAAGATGCGGAACCTCCATGGGAACCTCGAGTTGAAGAGAACCTCTCCAAGAAGATTGAATTTGATGTTGAGGAGGAGAGTGCACAACCTCCAAAACAATTTTTGAATGAAGTCTTGGAAGGAATGAAGCAAGAAGTAAGTTTCCTTGGTGATGAACATCATGCATCCAACTTTCTTGGTGGTGAATCCTTTGAATTTGAACCTTCTCCCAATGAGATAAAAAGCATTATGGAGGTAGATTTCTCTCAATCTCCCATTTATGATTTGAGTGATGGGGAAGAGTTAGATGAAAATGATGAACAAAGGATTGAAAATCAAGTTTATGAAGAGGTGGAAGTGATTAAGGAAGAATATAAGGGAGTAGAGCTTGCAAGGACATTGGAGATACCTCTCCCCAAGCCACCACCATCCATTCTTTCATTCAAGTGGGTAAATTCCTTATACTCAAGCTTTATTATTCCCCTTGAATATGGTTTACTTGAGACGGATGGTCAACTTAGACATATTTGTGGCTTTAAGAGTAAAAGGGAGATGGTTAGTGGTTGGAAACATCATTCTAGGTTCATTATGGTTGTATGCTCAAAGCTTAATTGCAAGGTTTGGTATAGAGCTAGATTATTTGGGTCTAGGATGTTGTTTGGTTGCTTAAATGAGAATTCCAAGGCTATGCCACCCAAATGGAATAATGATAATCAACTTAAAGATGGGTGTAGAAACAAGATATGGGATCCCGGCATACATGAGGATCAACTTTGGGAGCCCATGGTTTGCGAGGAATTCCACCCAAGCTTAGAGTTATTAATTTTGAAGAATGGTGCTTATTGGAGACTCAAGCATTGGTGGATGTTCCAAGATGAGTTCAAGCACAATCCACCTTGAGAGGAGCTCCCCATAAGTCCAACTTAAGGACAATAAACAAAAGTGCTAGGTGGGAGACACCCCACCATGGTAACTTCTTTTCATTTTCTCTTTTTGTACATATTGGTAATTAGTTTAAGTTCGTCTTTTGATTAGTTTGTTGAGTATAACTGGTATTTTAGTATGTTAAATAAGGTTTCATGGTGTTTTGGTAGCTGTTTGGAGGTTTGGAATGCTTGGATTGGTGCAAAAATATAGAAAAATTTTTGAAAAATTGAGCAACATCCACACGTACGCTGTGCGCGTACGCGTGCATCAAGCATTTTGGACCATCCACGCGCTCGCGCCATGCGTGCGTACGCATGGATTGCAAAATTTCATGCCTCCATACATTGACCCGAGAGTTATGCCCGCACTGTACGTGCACTGTGCCCGAGGCACAAACCAACTCGCGCGTACGCGCACCCTGGCGCCTACGCACCACTCTCGAAATAAGACATCGACGCAGACGCGCCAGGTGCACGTACGCGTCGCGTCCATTACACCACCATCCGCGCGCACGCGCCATGTGCGCGTACGCGTGGATGCCTTCCTTCCATCCACTTCTTTTCTTCTCCTCTTTCCATTTCTTTCATTCTCCCTTCTTCTTCTCTTCTTCTACCCCTCATCCAACACTCCCAAATACCATTGATAACCATTTATTTTAGTTAGTAATTAGTGAGTTAGTTAGTTGTTAGTTAGTTACTTAGTCTAGTCCTCATCTTCTTTTCTCTTTTTCATTGTAAGTGTTGGATTATTATTCTTGTTTACCACTAATTGGTGTTGATTATTAAAAAGGGATGTTATTTTAACATCATTATGATTATAATCTTTATTGGATTATATTGTTGAGGTTATATTTTGCTACTTGGTTTTAAGTTTTTCATGCTTACCTTTTAAGAATACCAAGTGATGAGAAATGCCTTCAAGCATGTTTAATCTTTTTGAATTGCATGATTTGGCCACCATGTGATTTGAACCTTATTCTTCGATTAGGCAACCTCTTGATGGATGATGTTGTGCTTTTACCTTAATGCATTGTGTTTCATGATCATATGCATCCATATGTTTATAACTTGAATGCTTTCATGCTTTTTCAATGCTTGGTTCACCTTACAAGTTCACTTAAAGCATCTTAAGCACACTAGGATAAGTGACGTGCATGCTTCTTTTGTGACATAACTTTTATGCTAATGTGTGTTCTAAACCGCGCAATTTAGAATTCACACACTTATTTGTCATTAATGTCACACTAATTCACTCACTCAATTCTAGTGATTAGTACCTCATTCCAATAATTATGCTTCCTTGCTTTTATTCTCTCATCTTATGGTGTTATATTTTTGTTTTTCATGAATAATGCACCACAAGCAAAAATGGAAGTGGAAGAAAGAACACGCTGCAACCCGGAGATTCGCCGTACCCCCTTGCTCATCTTTGAGTGCACCGAGGACGGTGCAAACTTTTAAGTGTGGGGAGGTCGTCCAACCGATCGGCGATTTTGGGTGACAAGTTTCTAATTCCAACACTTTTGCATTTCATTCTAGGATTTTAGGATTTTTACTTGCATTTTCTTATTTTTGCATATGTATACACAATAAGCTTAGTCAAAATATTTCTTGTGTGCATTATTCTCTTTCTATGATTGTAATCTTTGATTTGTTTGATTCTTTATGTCCATTACTTTGTGTATTCATGTATTTATATGATTGAGGCCATCATTTCATTTAGCCCACTTACCCAAATAGCCTTACCTCTTATCATCCATTGTTAGCCAATTTGAGCCTACGATTAACCCACTTGTTCTTAATTTAGCACATTACAAGCCTTAAAGCAAAAAATAATAAATGTCCTTATTTGGATCTTTGATTAGCTTAGGCTAGTGTGTGTGTAACGTTCAAATGTGGGAAATCTTGGGACATTGGGTGAATAAAAGGGTAGTTTTGTATTGTTATTGAAAATATTGGGAATTGGGTACATACTTATGTATTGATCAAATGTAAAACCTTATGCATTGATGCTCTTATATATAGAAAGAAAAAATGAGAAAAACAAAAGAAAAAGAAAAGAAAAAAAGAAGAAAAAAATGTAGATATCAAAAAGAAAAGAAGAAAGAAAATAGAAAAGAAAGAAACAAAGAAAAAGAAAGAAATAAAAAGGGGACAAAATACCCCAAAGCAAAGTGAAGCTCAATAAAATCAATGCATATGTGTTGTGAAATGAAAAAAATACATGAGTATATGAAAAAGTAAAAAAATGGGTAGTTAGGTTAGAACTTAATTGTATAGGATGTCATAGGTTAGATAGGAAGTTTAAGCTTATCAAAGATTCAAATTTCAAGCTCACTTGACCATATATGCATCCTACTTTGACCCTAGCCCCATTACAACCAATGAAAAGACCTCACGATATGTGTATACATGCATGAAATGTATGTTGATTGTTAGAAGAAAAAAACAAATCTTAGAAAGCATGAAATAGAGGAGAATTGAGAGAATCAACCCTAAACACTTGAGCGAATAGAGTGCAAACACATCCGGTGAGGGTTCGATTGCTCGATTACATGTTTCCACCTATAAGTATCACTTTTCATGCAAGTTTGTAAAAATATTTAATAACTCAACCCAATTGTGGATTAGACTTGCTAGTCCTTGGCCCTTGTGCATATATGCTTCTTGGAAATTGATTTATTTTGACCAAGCAATTGCATTCATTTAGATAGTTGCATCTAGGTAGATTGCATTTAGTTAGTTTCCATTGAATAAATGCCATGCCCTTTACTTCATTCTTAGTTTAAGCACGAGGACATGCTTGGTTTAAGTATGGGGAGGTTGATAAACCCATTTGTAGGGTTTATCTTGTATTGATTTTAGGAGATTTTAATACCTTTTACCCACATTAATTCAATGAATGAGCATGATTTTGTGATTGTCTCCTTATTTGTGCTTAGATGTGAAAACATGCTTTTTAGGCCTTTAACTTGATGATTTTAATCTCCCTTTGATTTCACTAGATGCCTTGATGTGTTTGTTAGTGATTTCAGGTTGAAAAAGCTAAGAATGGATCAAAGGAGTGAAGAGGAAAGCATGCAAAATGGAGAAATCATGAAAAGCCAAAGAGTTGAACTCGCCCATGGATGCGCGCGCGCACCAGGCGCTTACGCGCACCTGGCGAAATGGCCCATGGACGCGTACGCGTGCTGTGCGCGTACGCGTCAATACTGATACTTGATTTTTAAGTGAATTCGCACCCAGCAAATTCTTAGGAGTTGTGGGGCCCAATCCCAACCAACTTTGGCACCAAAGATGCTATTTAAAGCCAAGGATTGAAGAGCAAAGGAACTTTTGATCATTTTTACACATTAGGATTAGTTTAGAGTTAGTTTTAGAGAGAGAAGCTCTCACTTCTCTCTAGGATTAGGATTAGGATTAGGTTTAGTTCTTAGATCTAGGTTTAATTCATGCTTTGATTTACTTTTCCTTTTGTAATTCTCCTTCTCCTACGTCTCTTCTCTCTAGTTTAGCATTTAATTCTTGTAATTCTCTACTTTTATGTTGATGCACTTTTGTTTCTTCTATTTTCTTTTTATAAAATTTGAGGTAATTCATGTAGATCTTGTTCATTTGATTCGTTGTTGTTTAATTCCTTGCAATTGAGTAGTGTAGATTTACTTTCCTTGCAATTTTACTATGCTGTCCTTTTATTGCCTTCCAAATGTTTGATAAAATGTGTGGTTGGATTTTAGAGTAGAACTTTATGCTCTTGGCTTGGAAAGGTAACTTAGGACTTCTTGAGTTGCTAATGTCCAACTAATTGATAATTGGGATCCATTGACTCTAGTTCTCACTAATTGAATTAGTAGAGAGTTAGGACTTATGGACTAGGATTGATATAGCTCATTTGACTTTCCTTTACTAGTTAGAGGATGACTTAATGGGATTAATCCTTGCCAATTCTCATATTGTGGTTAGTGATTAGGTTAGAGATCCTTGACCACCAACCCTTGCCAAGACCTTTTTAGCTATTAGTCTACTTCCTTGTCATTTATTTTTCATGCCTCTTATCAAAACCCCAAAAATAACTCATAACCAATAACAAGACACTTTATTGTAATTCCTAGTGAGAACGACCCGAGGTTCAATACTTCGGTTTATAAATTTAGGGGTTTGTATTAGTGACAAACAATCTTTTGTATGAAAGGATTATTGTTGGTTTAGAAACTATACTTGCAACGAGAATTCATTTGTGAAATTCGATACCATCAAAAATCCATTCATCAGGACATCTAGTGAGGTCTTCCTCACTGGAGATCACTGCCTCTTCCTCCTCTGTAGGTTCGGTCATTTTGGTTATATTGATGGCCTTGCACTCTCTCTTTGGATTCTCTTCTATATTGCTTGGGAAAGTACTAGGAGGAGTTTCAATAACTCTTTTACTCAGCTGACCCACTTGTGCCTCCAAATTTCTGATGGAGAGCTTTGTTTCAGTCATGAAACTAAGAGTGGACTTAGATAGATCGGAGACTATGTTTGCTAAGCCAGGGCGACTCTGCTCAAAATTCTCTGTCTGTTACTGAGAAGATGATGGAAAAGGCTTGCTATTGCCAAACCTATTTCTCCCACCATTATTGTTATTGAAGCCTTGTTGAGGCTTCTGTTGATCATTCCATGAGAAATTTGGATGATTCCTCCATGAAGGATTATAGGTGTTTCCATAGGGTTCTCTCATGTAATTCACCTCTTCCATTGTAGGATTCTCAGGGTCATAAGTTTCTCCTTCAGAGGAGGCTTCTTTAGTACTGCCGGATGCAGCTTGCAATCCAGTCAAATTCTGAGAAATCATATTGACTTGCTGAGTCAATATTTTATTCTGAGCCAATATGGCATTCAGAGTATCAATCTCAAGAACTCCTTTCTTCTAAGTCATTCCATTATTCACAGGATTCTTTCAGAAGTGTACATGAATTGGTTATTTGCAACCATCTCAATGAGTTCCTGGGCTTCTGCAGGTGTTTTCAGATGAAGAGATCCACCAATAGAATGGTCCAATGACATCTTGGTCAATTCAGACAGACCATCATAGAATATACATATGATGTCCATTCTGGAAGCATGTCAGAAGGACACCTTTTGGTCAATTGCTTGTATTTTTCCCAAGCTTCATAGAGAGATTCACCTTCCTTCTGTTTGAAGGTTTGGACTTCCACTCTAAGCTTGCTCATCTTCTGAGGTGGAAAGAATTTGGTCAAGAAAGCATTGACCAACTTTTCCCAAGAGTTTAGGCTTTCTCTAGGTTGTGAGTCTAACCATATCCTAGCTCTGTCTCTTATAGCAAAAGGGAAAAGCATAAGTATGTAGACCTCGAGATCAATCCCATTGGTCTTAACGGTATCACAGATATGCAAGAATTTAGCTAAGAACTGATGAGGATCTTCCAATGGAAGTCCATAAAACTTGCAATTTTGCTGCATTATAGAAACTAATTGAGGCTTAAGCTCAAAGTTGTTTGCTCCAATGGTAGGAATTGAGATGCTTCTTCCATAGAAGTTGGAAGTTGGTGCAGTATAGTCACCAAGCATCTTCCTTGCATTTCTGGCATTGTTGTTGGGTTCGGCTGCTATGTCTACTTCTTTTTTGAAATTTTTTGTAAGGTCCTCTCCGGAGTGTTGTGCTTTAGCTTTTCTTAGCTTCCTCTTCAGAGTCCTTTCAGGTTCAGGATCAGCTTCAACAAGAATGTTTTTATGTTTTTGCTCATATGAAAAAAAAAGAGAACAAAGGGAGTAGTGAAATCTTCTATGTCACAATATAGAGATTCCTTGATGTGTCAGAGGAAAAGAAGAATAGAAGAATGAGGTAGAGAGAGAATAAGAAGAATTTGAACAGAGAGAAGAGAGAGGGTTCGAATTATAAGTAGAAGAGAAGTGTTAGCAAATAAATAGAAAGAGATGAGAGAGAGAGTATTCAAAAATTAAAACTAAAACAATTAGTTAATTAAAAATATTTTTGAAAAAGTGGTTAGTGATTTTCGAAAATTGGAAGTGGAAAAGTGGTTAGGTGGTTTTGAAAAAGATAAGAAATAGTAGTTAGTTGAAAAAGATTTGAAAATAATTTTGAAAAGATAAGAAGTTAGAAAAAGATTTTGAAATTAAAATTTTAAAAAAGATATAATTGAAATTTATTTTGAAAAAATAGTTAAAAAGATTTGATTTTTAAAATTAAAGTTGATGACTTCACTAACAAGAAACTAAAAGATATGATTCTAAAATTCAAAGATTGAACATTTCTTAACAAGAAAGTAACAAGCTTGAAATTTTGAATCAAAACATTAATTGTTAGCAAGGATTTTCGAAAATATAAAATAAAATTAAGAAAAAGATTTTTGAAAAATTAGTTTTAAAACTTTCAAAATACATAAAAAATTGAAAGATGAACATTTAAAATATGCTTGATGCAAAAAAAGTTATGAATTAAAACGTGAAAAATTGAAAAAATTCGAATTGGAAACAAAATTACCTCCCTCGTGTCATCCAAGCGTTAAAACGCCCAGAATGCTATTGATAAGCGGATAATTTATACGCTTTTTGGCATTGTTTTTAGGTAGTTTTTAGTAGGATCTAGCTACTTTTAGGGATGTTTTCATTAGTTTTTATGTCAAATTCACATTTCTGAACTTTACTATGAGTTTATGTATTTTTTTGTGATTTCAGGTAATTTCTGGCTGAAATTGAGGGACCTAAGCAAATCTCTGATAAAAGGCTGACAAAGGACTGCTGATGCTGTTGGATTCTGACCTCTCTGCACTCGAAATAGATTTTCTGGAGCTACAGAACTCCAAATGGCGCGCTCTCAATGGCGTTGGAAAGTAGACATCTAGAGCTTTCCAGCAATATATAATAGTCCACACTTTATTCAAGATTAGATGACGTAAACTGGCGCTCAACGCCAGTTCCATGCTGCATTCTGGAGTCAAACGCCAGAAACACGTCACGAACCAGAGTTGAATGCCAAAAACATGTTACAACTTGGCGTTCAACTCCAATATAAGCCTCAACTCGTGTAAAGATCAAGCTCAGCCCAAACACACACCAAGTGGGCCCTGGAAGTGGATTTATGCATCAATTACTTACTTCTGTAAACCCTAGTAGCTAGTTTAGTATAAATAGAACTTTTTACTAGTGTATTAGACGTCTTTGATTGTAAGGTCTTTGACCATTCGGTCTTTTGATCACATTTTGGGGGGCTGGCCTCTCGGCCATGCCTAAACCTTCATCACTTATGTACTTTCAACGGTGGAGTTTCTACACACCATAGATTAAGGGTGTGGAGCTCTGCTGTACCTCGAGTTTTAATGCAAGTACTACTATTTTCTATTCAATTCAATTTATTCCTGTTCCAAGATATTCATTGCACTTCACCATGATGAATGTGGTGATCCGTGACACTCACCATCATTCTCACCTATGAACGTGCGTGACTGACAACCACTTCCGTTCTACCTTAGACCGGGCGCATATCTCTTGGATTTCTTAATCAGAATCTTCGTGGTATAAGCTAGAATTGATGGTGGCATTCATGGAAATCCGGAAAGTTTAACCTTGTCTGTGGTATTCCGAGTAGGATTCTGGGATTGAATGACTGTGACGAGCTTCAAACTCGCGATTGTTGGGCGTGATGACAAATGTAAAAGAATCAAGGGATTCTATTCCGACATAATCGAGAACCGACAAATGATTAGCTGTGCTGTGACAGAGCATTTGGACTATTTTCACTGAGAGGATGGGATGTAGCCATTGACAACGATGATGCCCTACATACAGCTTGCCATGGAAAGGAGTAAGAAGGATTAAGGGAAGGCAGTAGGAAAGCAGAGATCCAACAGGGACAATTCATCTCCATACACTTATTCAAAATTCTCACCAATGATTTACATGAGTAATTCTATCTTTATTTTATGTTTTATTTATTATTATTATTCGAAAACTCCATAATCAATTATTATCTGCCTAACTAAGATTTACAAGATGACCATAGCTTGCTTCATACCAACAATCTCCGTGGGATCGACCCTTACTCACGTAAGGTATTACTTGGACGACCCAGTGCACTTGCTGGTTAGTTGTGCGGAGTTGTAACTAAGTGTGATTCACGTTTGAGAGCGCTACCAAGTTTTTGGCGCCATTGTTGATGATCACAATTTTGTGCACCAAGTTTTTGGTGCCGTTGCTGGGGATTGTTCGAGTTTAGACAACTGACGGTACATCTTATTGCTCAAATTAGGTAATTTTCTTTTTATTTTCTTTTCAAAAAGTTTTCAAAAATATTTTTCAAAATTTCTCACCTGTTTTCGAAAATTTTCAGAGTTTTCAAGAATGAATCCTAGAGTTTCATATAACATGTTTTAGCTTGGCTGGCTATTAAGCCATGTCTAACTCATAGGATTTTGATTGAGGACTATGAATTCATTACTTCCTTTTTCCAAAATATGTTTTCGAAAAATTTAGTAAGAAAATACAAAATAATCATAAAATCATAAAAACAAAAATATTTTTTGTTTCTTGTTTGAGTTTTGTGTCATGTTTTAAGTTTGGTGTCAATTGCATATTTATCTTGTCCTTGCATTTTTCAAAAGTTCATGCATTCATAGTGTTCTTCATGATCTTCAAGTTGTTCTTGGTAAGTCTTCTTGTTTGATCTTGATGTTCTCTTGTTTTGTGTCTTTTATTGTTTTTCATATGCATTTTTGCATTCATAGTGTCCATGTATTAAAGATTTCTAAGTTTGGTGTCTAGCATGTTTTCTTTGCATCAAAAAATTTTTTCAAAAATATGTTCTTGATGTTCATCATGATCTTCAAAGTATTCTTGGTGTTCATCTTGACATTCATAGCATTCTTGCATGCATCTT
>NC_029772.3:82334909-82340575 GCF_000817695.3 Arachis duranensis
TATGTTTTGATCCAAAATTTTCATGTTTTGGGTCATAATTATGTTTTTCTCTCTCATAATTAAAAATTCAAAAATAAAAAATATCTTTTTCTTTTTTCTCTCAAAATTTCAAAAATTTGAGTTGACTTGGTCAAAAAATTTTAAAATTAGTTGTTTCTTGTAAGTTAAGTCAAATTTTCAAATTTTAAAAATCTTATCTTTTCAAAACTTTTTCAAAAATCAAATATTTTTTATTTTTTTATTAATTTTTGAAATTTATTTTTTAAATTATTTTTCAAAAATATTTTTCTTAATTTTATCTTTATTTTCGAAAATTATGCTAAAAATTAATGTGATTGGTTCAAAAATTTGAAGTTTGTTACTTTCTTGTTAAGAAAGGTTCAATCTTTAAATTCTAGATAAGGTTCAATATTTAAATTCTAGAATCATATCTTTTAGTTTCTTGTTAGTCAAGTAATTAATTTTAATTTTAAAAATTAAATCTATCTTATCTTATCTTTTATATCATATATTTTTCAAAATTTTATCTTTTTTAAAAATTTGATTTTAAAATATCTTTTCTAACTTCTTATCTTCTTATCTTTTCAAAATTGATTTTCAAATCTTTTTCAACTAACTATTTGACTTTTTGTTTGTTTCTTATCTTTTTCAAAACCACCTAACAACTTTTCTCTCTCTAATTTTCGAAAATACCTCCCTCTTTTTTTCAAAAAGTCTTTTTTAATTAATTAATTGTTTTAAATTTTAATTTTAATTTTATTTCTTATCTTTATTTTCGAAAATCATTTAACTCCTTTTCAAAATTTAATTTCGAAAATTTCTCCCTCTCTCATCTTTTCCTATTTATTTATTTATTTATTTACTAACACCTCTCTTCACTTCTCTTCATCTCAAATCACTACCTCTATCCTTCCCCTTGTGTTTGGATTCTCCATTCTTCTTATTCCCTTTCTTCTTCTACTAATAATAAGGAACCTCTTCATTGTGACATAGAGGATTCCTCTTCCTTTTTCTGTTCTCTTCTTTCTCATATGAGCAGGAACAAGGAAAAAGACATTCTTGTTGAAGCTGATCCAGAACCTGAAAGGACTCTGAAGAGGAAACTAAGAGAAGCTAAACTACAACAATCCAGAGACAACCTTGCTGAAATTTTTGAACAAGAAAAGGAGATGGTAGCCGAACCCAACAACAATAATGCAAGAAGGATGCTTGGTGATTATACTACACCTACTTCCAAGTTTGATGGAAGAAGCATCTCAATTCCTGCCATTGGAGTAAACAATTTTGAGTTAAAACCTCAATTAGTTGCTCTAATGCAATAGAACTACAAGTTTCATGGACTTCCATCAGAAGATCCCTACCAGTTCTTAACTGAGTTCTTGCAGATCTGTGAGACTGTTAAGACTAATGGAGTAGATCCTGAAGTCTACAGGCTCATGCTTTTCCCTTTTGCTGTAAGAGACAGAGCTAGAGCATGGTTGGACTCTCAACCTAAAGATAGCCTGGACTCTTGGGATAAACTGGTCACGACCTTCTTAGCTAAATTCTTTCCTCCTCAAAAGTTGAGCAAGCTTAGAGTGGATGTTCAGACTTTCAAACAAAAAGATGGTGAATTCCTCTATGAAGCTTGGGAAAGATACAAGCAGATGACCAAAAGATGTCCTTCTGACATATTTTTAGAATGGACCATGATAGATATATTCTATTATGGTCTGTTTGAGTTCTCTAAGATGTCATTGGACCATTCTGCAGGTGGATCCATTCACCTAAAGAAAACGCCTGCAGAAGCTCAAGAACTCATTGACATGGTTGCAAATAACCAGTTCATGTACACTTCTGAGAGAAATTCCGTGTATAATGGGACGCCTCAAAGGAAGGGAGTTCTTGAAATTGATGCTCTGAATGCCATATTGGCTCATAACAAAATGTTGACTCAACAAGTCAACATGATTTCTCAAAGTCTGAATGGATGGCAAAATGCATCCAACAGTACTAAAGAGGCATCTTCTGAAGAAGAAGCTTATGATTTTGAGAACCCTGCAATAGCAGAGGTAAATTATATGGGTGAACCTTATGGAAACACCTATAATTCATCATGGAGAAATCATCCAAATTTCTTATGGAAGGATCAACAAAAGCCTCAACAAGGCATTAATAATGGTGGAAGAAATAGGCTCAGTAATATCAAGCCTTATCCATCATCTTCTCAGCAACAGATAGAGAATTATGAACAGAGTACCTCTAACTTAGCAAATTTAGTCTCTGATCTGTCTAAGGCCACTTTAAGTTTTATGAATGAAATAAGATCCCCCATTAGAAATTTAGAGGCACAAGTGGGCCAGCTGAGTAAGAAAGTTACTGAAACCCCTCCTAGTACTCTCCCAAGCAATACAGAAGAGAATCCAAAGAGAGAGTGCAAGGCCATTGATATACTCAACATGGCCGAATGCAAGAAGGAGGGAGAGGACGCGAATCCCAATGAGGAAGACCTCATGGGACATCTCTCAAGCAAGAAGGAGTTCCCTATTGAGGACCTAAAGGAATCTGAGGCTCATATAGAGACCATAGAGATCCCATTAAACCTTCTTCTGCCATTCATGAGCTCTGAAGACTATTCTTCCTCTAAAGAGGAGGAAGATGTAATTGGAGAGCAAGTTGCTTAATATCTAGGACCTATCATGAAGCTGAATGCCAAATTGTTTGGTAATGAGACTTGGGAAGGTGAACCTCCCTTGCTCATTGGTGAACTAGATACATGGGTTCAACAAACTTTACCTCAAAAGAAATAAGATCCTGGAAAATTCTTAATACCCTATACCAAAGGTACCATGACCTTTGAAAAGGCTCTGTGTGACCTGAGGTCAAGCATAAATCTTATGTCACTCTCTGTAATGGAGAAGCTGGGGATCATTGAGGTACATCTTGCCTTATTCTCAATACAAATAGCAGACAAGTCAGTAAGCCAAGCTTATGGATTGGTAGAGGACGTGTTGGTAAAGGTTGAAGGCCTCTACATCCCTGTTGATTTCATAATCTTAGATACTAGGAAGGAGGAGGATGAATGCATCATCCTTGGAAGACCTTTCCTAGCCACAGCAGGAGCTGTGATAGATGTTAACAGAGGAGAATTAGTCCTTCAATTGAATGGGGACTACCTTGTGTTTAAGGCTCAAGGATCTTCTTCTTTAACAATTGAGAGGAAGCATGAAAAGCTTCTCTCAGTACAGAGTCAAACAAAGCCCCGACAATCAAACTCTAAGTTTGGTGTTGAGAGGCCACAGCCAAACTGTAAGTTTGGTGTTGAATCCCCACAACCAAACTCTAAGTTTAGTGTTGGGACTATACAACAATGACCTGATCACCTGTGTGGCTCCATGAGAGCCCACTATCAAGCTATTGACATTAAAGAAGTGCTTGTTGGGAGGCAACCCAATTTTTATTTATCTAATTTTATTTTATTTTCATTGTTTCTTTATGTTTTATTAGGTTCATGATCATGTGGAGTCACAAAAAAAATATTAAAATTAAAAACAGAATCAAAAATAGCAGAAGAAAATCACACCTGGAGGAAGGACTTACTGGCGTTTAAACGCCAGTAAGAAGCATCTGGCTGGCGTTCAACGCCAAAACAGAGCATGGATCTGGTGCTGAATGCCAAAAACAAGCATGGAACTGGCGTTCAACGCCAGAAACATGCTGCATGATGAGCGGATAATTTATACGCTTTTTGGCATTGTTTTTAGGTAGTTTTTAGTAGGATCTAGCTACTTTTAGGGATGTCTTCTTTAGTTTTTATGCTAAATTCACATTTTTGGACTTTACTATGAGTTTGTGTGTTTTTTTGTAGTTTCAGGTAATTTCTGGCTGAAATTGAGGGACCTGAGCAAAACTCTGATAAAAGGTTGACAAAGGACTGCTGATGCTGTTGGATTCTGACCTCCTTGCAATAGAAATGGATTTTCTAGAGCTACATAACTTCGAATGGCACACTCTTAATGGCGTTGGAAAGTAGACATCCAGAGCTTTCCAGCAATAAATAATAGTCCATACTTTATTTGAGATTAGACGATGCAAACTGGCGCTCAACGCTAGTTCTACGCTATATTCTGGAGTCAAACGCCAGAAACACGTCACGAACCAGAGTTGAACGCCAAAAACACGTTACAACTTGGTGTTCAACTCCAATAGAAGCCTTAGCTCGTGTAAAGTTCAAGATCAGCCCAAGCACACACGAAGTGGGCCCTAGAAGTGGATTTCTGCATTAATTACTTACTTTTGTAAACCTTAGTAGCTAGTCTAGTATAAATAGGACTTTTTACTATTATATTTTCATCCTGGATTGTATTTTTGATCATGTGATCATGTTTTGGGGGCTGGCCTCTCGGCCATGCCTGGACCTTCATCACTTATGTATTTTCAACGGTAGAGTTTCTACACACCATAGATTAAGGGTGTGGAGCTCTGCTGTACCTCGAGTTTTAATGCAAGTACTTCTATTTTTTATTCAATTCGACTTATTCTTGTTCGAAGATATTCATTGCACTTCAACTTGATGAATGTGATGATCCGTGACACTCATCATCATTCTCACCTATGAACGCGCGTGACTGACAATCACTTCCGTTCTACCTTAGACCGGGCGCATATCTCTTGGATTCCTTAATCAGAATCTTCGTGGTATAAGCTAGAATTGATGGCGGCATTCATGGGAATCCGGAAAGTCTAACCTTGTCTGTGGTATTCCGAGTAGGATTCCGGAATTGAATGACTGTGACGAGCTTCAAACTCACGATTGCTGGGCATGATGACAAACGCAAAAGAATCAAGGGATTCTATTCCAACATGATCGAGAACCGACAGATGATTAGCCGTGCTATGACAGAGCATTTGGACCATTTTCACTGAGAGGATGGGATGTAGCAATTGACAACAGTGATGCCCTACATACAGCTTGCCATGGAAAGGATTAAGAAGGATTGGATGAAAGCAGTAGGAAAGCAGAGATTCAACAGGGACAAGCACCTCCATACGTTTGTCTGAAATTCTCACCAATGATTTACATAAGTATTTCTATCTTTATTTTCTGTTTATTTATTATTATTATTATTCGAAAACTCCATAACCTTTTATTATCTGCCTAACTGAGATTTACAAGATGACCATAGCTTGCTTCATACCAACAATCTCTGTGGGATCGACCCTTACTCACGTAAGGTATTACTTGGACGACTCAGTGCACTTGCTGGTTAGTTGTGCGGAGTTGTGACAAAGTGTGATTCACGTTTGAGAGCGCTACCAAGTTTTTGGCACCATTGTTGATGATCACAATTTCGTGCACCACTACACATGGGCGTTGAACACCCAGAACATGCATCACTTCGGCGTTTAAACGCCAGAATTGCATGCAAAGGCATTATACATGCCTAATTGGTGCAGGGATGTAAATCTTTGACACCTCAGGATCTGTGGACCCCACAGGATCAGCTCAGGATCTGTGGACCCCATAGGATCCCCACCTACCATATTCTCCCCTCTTCTCAACATTCATCCTCTCTTTCCAATAAACATTCTTCCCCAAAACCCTTCACCAATCACCTCAATCTCTCTTCCCAATTACCCCCTTCACCACTCACATCCATCCACTCTTCCCCATAAACCCCACCTAC
>NC_029772.3:82340583-82343213 GCF_000817695.3 Arachis duranensis
TACCTTCAAAATTCAAAATTTCTTTCCCACCCTAAATGGCTGAACCTACTCCCTCTCCCCTCACTATATAAACCCCTCCATTCTCCTTAATTTTCACACAACACAACCCCCTCTTCTACACCTTGGCCGAATACACCTCCCTTACTCTCCTCTATCTTTTCTCTTCTTCTTCTTCTTTTCTTTCTTCTCTTGCTCGAGGGCGAGCAATATTTTAAGTTTGGTGTGGTAAAAGCATAAGCTTTTTGTTTTTCCATTACCATTGATGGCACCTAAGGCCAGAGAAACCTCTAGAAAAGGGAAAGGGAAGACAAAAGCTTCCACCTCCGAGTCATGGGAGATGGAAAGATTAATCTCCAAAGCCCATCAAGACCACTTCTATGATGTTGTGGCAAAAAAAAAGGTGATCCCCGAGGTCCCTTTCAAGCTCAAGAAAAATGAGTATCCGGAGATCCGACATGAGATCCAAAGAAGAGGTTGGGAAGTTCTAACCAACCCCATCCAACAAGTCAGAATCTTGATGGTTCAAGAGTTCTATGCTAATGCATGGATCACTAGGAACCATGATTAAAGTATGAACCCGAATCCAAAGAACTATCTTACAATGGTTCGGGAGAAATACTTAGATTTTTGTCCGGAAAATGTGAGGTTGGCATTCAACTTGCCCATGATGCAAGGAAATGCACACCCCTACATAAGAAGTGTCAACTTTGATCAAAGGTTGGACCAAGTCCTTAGGGACATATGTGTTGAAGGAGCTCAATGGAAAAGAGACTCCAAAGGCAAGCCAGTTCAATTAAGAAGACTGGACCTCAAGCCTGTGGCTAGAGGATGGTTGGAGTTCATCCAACGCTCCATCATCCCCACTAGCAACCGATCTGAAGTTACTGTGGGTCGGGCCATCATGATCCAAAGCATCATGATTGGAGAGGAAGTAGAAATTCATGAAGTTATCTCCCTTGAATTCTACAAAATAGCCGATAAGCCCTCTACTTTGGCAAGGCTAGCTTTTCCTCATCTTATTTGCCATCTATGTTACTCAGCTGGAGTTATCATAGAAGGAGACATCCCCATTGAGGAGGACAAGCCCATCACTAAGAAAAGGATAGAGCAAACAAGAGAGTCCACTCATGGAACCCAAGAGACGCATGAGGAAGCTCATCACCAAGAAATCCCGGAGATGCCTCAAGGGATGCACTTTCCTCCCAACAACTATTGGGAACAACTCAACACTTCTCTTGAAGATTTGAGTTACAATATGGATCAATTAAGGGTGGAACATCAAGAGCACTCTATCATTCTCTATGAAATTAGAGAAGATCAAAGAGCAATGAGGGAGGAGCAACAAAGGCAAGGAAGAGACATAGAAGAACTCAAGGACATCATTGGTTCTTCAAGAAGAAAGCGCCACCATCACTAAGGTGGATTCATTCCTTGTTCTTATTTTTTCTGTTTTTCGGTTTTTATGCTTATTATGTCATCTATATTCGTGTCTCTGTTACATGATCATTAGTATTTAGTAACTATTTCTTTAGTCTATAAATAATTCCATGAATCCTTCACCTCTCTTAAATGAAAAATGTTTCTAATTCAAAAGAACAAGAAGTACATGAATTTCGAAATTATCCTTAAATTTAGCTTAATTATATTGATGTGGTGACAATATTTTTTGTCTTCTGAATGAATGCTTGAACAGTGCATATTTTTGATCTTGTTGTTTATGAATGTTAAAATTGTTAGCTCTTGAAAGAATGATGAACAAAGAGAAATGTTATTGACAATCTGAAAAATCATGAAATTGATTCTTGAAGCAAGAAAAAGCAGTGAAAAAACAAAAGCTTGTGAAAAAAAAAGCAAGCAGAAAAAGCCAATAGCCCTTAAAACCAAAAGGCATGGGTAAAAAGGATCCAAGGCTTTAAGCATCAATGGATAGGAGGGCCCAAGGAAATAAAATCCAGGCCTAAGCGACTAAATCAAGCAGTCCCTAACCATGTGCTTGTGGCATGTAGGTCCAAGTGAAAAGCTTGAGACTGAGTGGTTAAAGTCGTGATCCAAAGCAAAAAGAGTGTGCTTAAGAGCTCTGGACACCTCTAACTGGGGACTTTAGTAAAGTTGAGTCACAATCTGAAAAGGTTCACCCAGTCATGTGTCTGTAGCATTTTTGTATCCGGTGGTAATACTGGAAAACAAAGTGCTTAGGGCCACGGCCAAGACTCATAAAAGTAGCTGTGTTCAAGAATCAACAAACTTAACTAGGAGAATCAATAACACTATCTGAAATTATAAGTTCCTATAGATGCCAATCATTCTAAACTTCAAGGAAAAAAGTGAGATGCCAAAACTGTTCAGAGGCAAAAAGCTACAAGTCTCGCTCATCTAATTAGAACTAATATTTATTGATATTTTGGAATTTATAGTATATTAGAACTTTTTCCTAGTGTATTAGACATCTTTGAATATACTATAAATCCCAAAATATCAATGAATATTAATTCTAATTAGATGAGCGGGACTTGTAGCTTTTTGCTTCTGAACAGTTTTGGCATCTCACTTTTTCCTTTGAAGTTTAGAATGATTGGCTTCTATAGGAACTTAGAATTTCAGATAGTGTTATTGATTCTCCTAGTTAGGTT
>NC_029772.3:82343234-82346328 GCF_000817695.3 Arachis duranensis
TTTTTGCTTTGGATCATGACTTTAACCACTCAGTCTCAAGCTTTTCACTTGGACCTGCATGCCACAAGCACATGGTTAGGGACAGCTTGATTTAGCCGCTTAGGCCTGGATTTTATTTCCTTGGGCCCTCCTATCCATTGATGCTCAAAGCCTTGGATCCTTTTTACCCTTGCCTTTTGGTTTTAAGGGCTATTGGCTTTTTCTGCTTGCTTTTTTTTTCTTTCTAAATTTTTTTTCGCAAGCTTTTGCTATTCACTGCTTTTTCTTGCTTCAAGAATCAATTTTATGATTTTTCAGATCATCAATAACATTTCTCTTTTTCATCATTCTTTCAAGAGCCAACAATTTTAACATTCATAAACAACAAGATAAAAAATATGCACTGTTTTAGCATTCATTTAGAAAACAAAAAGTATTGTCACCACATCAATATAATTAAACTAAATTCAAGGACAATTTTCGAAATTTATGTACTTCTTTTCTTTTGAATTAAAAACATTTTTCATTTAAAAGAGGGGAAGAATTTATGGAATTTATTCATAGCTTTAAGACATAGTTACTACATACTAATGATCATGAAGTAGAGACACAAAACATAGATAAAAACAAAAAACAGAAAAAAAATAAGAACAAGGAATGAATCCACCTTAGTGGCGTCTTCTTCTTGAAGGACCAATGATGTCCTTAAGCTCTTTTATGTTCCTTCCTTGCCTTTGTTGCTCCTCCCTCATTGCTTTTTGATCTTCTCTAATTTCATGGAGAATAATGGAGTGCTCTTGATGTTCCACCCTTAATTGATCCACATTGTAACTAAAATCTTCTAAGGAAGTGTTGAGTTGTTCCCAATAGTTGTTGGGAGGAAAGTGCATCCCTTGAGGCATCTCCGGGATTTCTTGGTGATGAGCTTCCTCATGCGTCTCTTGGGTTCCATGAGTGGGCTCTCTTGTTTGCTCCATCCTTTTCTTAGTGATGGGCTTGTCCACCTCAATGAGGATGTCTCCTTCTATGATAACTCCAGCTGAGTAACATAGATGGCAAATAAGATGAGGAAAAGCTAGTCTTGCCAAAGTAGAGGGCTTATCGGCTATTTTGTAGAATTCATGGGAGATGACTTCATGAACTTCTACTTCTTCTCCATTCATGATGCTATGAATCATGATGGTCCGATCCACAGTAACTTCAGATCGGTTGCTAGTGGGGATGAGGGAGCGTTGGATGAACTCCAACCATCCTCTAGCCACAGGCTTGAGGTCCAGTCTTCTTAGTTGAACCGGTTTGCCTTTGGAATCTCTTTTCTATTGAGCTCCTTCCACACATATGTCCATAAGGACTTGGTCCAACCTTTGATTAAAATTGACCCTTCTAGTGTAGGGGCGTGCATCTCCTTATCATGGGTAAGTTGAACGCCAACCTCACATTTTCTGGACTAAAATCTAAGTATTTCCCCTGAACCATTGTAAGATAATTCTTTGGGTTCGGGTTCTTACTTTGATCATGGTTCCTAATGATCCAAGCATTGGAATAGAACTCTTGAACCATTAAGATTCCGACTTGTTGGATGGGGTTGGTTAGAATTTTCCAACCTCTTCTTTGGACCTCATGTCGGATCTCCGGATACTCATTTTTCTTGAGCTTGAAAGGGGCCTCGGGGATCACCTTCTTCTTGGCCACAACATCATAGAAGTGGTCTTGATGGTCTTTGGAGATGAATCTTTCCATCTCCCATGACTCGGAGGTGGAAGCTTTTGTCTTTCCTTTCCCTTTTCTAGAGGATTCTCCGGCCTTAGGTGCCATCAATGGTTATGGAAAAACAAAAAAGCTATGCTTTTACTACACCAAACTTAGAATATTGCTCGCCCTCGAGCAAGAGATGAAAGAAGAGAAGAAGAAGAAGAAGAAAATATGGAGGAGAGGGGGAGAGGTGTATTCGGCCAAGAAGGAGAAGAGAGGTTTATGTTGTGTGAAAATGAAGAAGAATGGAGGGGTTTATATAGTGAGGGTTGAGGGAGTAGGTTCGGCCATTTAAGGTGGGTTTGGTTGGGAAAAAATTTGAATTTTGAAGGTAGGTGGGGTTTATGGGGAATAGTGGATGGGTGTGAGTGGTGAATGGGGGTGATTGGGAAGAGAGAATAAGGTGATTAGTGAAGGGTTTTGGGGAAGAGTGCTTATTGGAAAGAGAGGATGAATGTTGAGAAGAGGGGAGAATATGGTTGGTGGGGATCCTGTGGGGTCCACGGATCCTGAGGTGTCAAGGATTTACATCCCTGCACCAATTAGGCATGTAAAATGCCTTTCCATGCAATTCTGGCGTTTAAACGCCGAAGTGATGCATGTTCTGGGCGTTCAACGCCCATGTGCAGCATGTTTTTGGCGTTGAACGCCAGTTCCATGCTTGTTTCTGGCGTTCAGCGCCAGCTCTCCTTAGGGTGCATTCCTAGCGTTTGAATGCCGGGATGTTGCTTGTTTCTGGCGTTCAGCGCCAGATCCATGCTCTGTTTTGGCGTTGAACGCCAGCCAGATGCTCTTTACTGGCGTTTAAACGCCAGTAAGTCCTTCCTCCAGGGTGTATTTTTCTTCTGCTATTTTTTATTCTGTTTTTAATTTTAATATTTTTTCGTGACTCCACATGATCATAAACCTAATAAAACATAAAAGAACAATAAAATTAGATAAATAAAATTTGGGTTGCCTCCTAATAAGCACTTCTTTGATGTCAATAGCTTGACAGTGGGCTCTCGTGGAGCCTCACAGGTGATTAGGTCAATGTTGTATACTCCCAACACCAAACTTAGAGTTTGGTTGTGGGGATTCAACACCAAACTTAGTGTTTGGTTGTGGCCTCCCAACACCAAACTTAGAGTTTGATTGTGGGGGCTCTATTTGACTCTGTACTAAGAGAAGCTCTGCATGCTTACTCTCCCTTGTTACAGAAGGATAGCCATGTGCCTTAAACACAAGGTAGTCCCTATTCAATTGAAGGACTAATTCTCCTATGTTAACATCTATCACAGCTTCTGCAGTGGCTAGGAAAGGTCTTCCAAGGATGATGCATTCATCCTCCTCCTTCCTAGTGTCTAAGATTATGAAATTAGCA
>NC_029772.3:82346354-82346981 GCF_000817695.3 Arachis duranensis
AGGGATGTAAAGGCCTTTAACCTTTACTAACACGTCCTCTACTAATCCATAAGCTTGTCTTACTGACTTGTCTGCCAATTATAATGAGAATAAGGCAGGCTGTACCTCAATGATCCCCAACTTCTCCATTACAGAGAGTGGCATAAGATTTATGCCTGACCCTAGGTCACACAGAGCTTTTTCAAAGGTCATGGTGCCTATGGTACATGGTATTAAGAATTTCCCAGGATCTTATGTCTTTTGAGGTAAAGTTTGCTGAACCCATGTATCAAGTTCACTGATAAGCAAGGGAGGTTCACCTTCCCAAGTCTCATTACCAAATAACTTGGCATTCAGCTTCATGATGGCTCCTAGATATTGAGCAACTTGCTCTCTAGTTACATCTTCATCCTCTTTAGAGGAAGAATAATCTTCAGAGCTCATGAATGGCAGAAGGAGATTAAATGAAATCTCTATGGTCTCTATATGAGCCTCAGATTCCTTTGGATCCTCAATAGGGAACTCCTTCCTGCTTGAGAGATGTCCCATGAGATCTTCCTCATTGGGATTTGCGTCCTCTCCCTTCTCCTTGCATTCGGCCATATTGATTATATCAATGGCCTTGCACTCTCTTTTTGGATTCTCTTC
>NC_029772.3:82348284-82360328 GCF_000817695.3 Arachis duranensis
TGACCAGCTTATCCCAGGAGTCTAGGCTATCTTTAGCTTGAGAGTCCAACCATGCTCTAGCTCTGTCTCTTATAGCAAAAGGGAAAAGCATGAGCCTGTAGACTTCAGGATCTACTCCATTCGTCTTAACAGTCTCACAAATTTGCAAGAACTCAGTTAAAAACTGATAAGAATCTTCAGATGGAAGTCTATAAAACTTGCATTTCTGTTGCATTAGAGCAACTAATTGAGGTTTCAGCTCAAAATTGTTTGCTACAATGGCAGGAATTGAGATGCTTCTTCCATCAAACTTGGATGTGGGTTTAGTAAAATCACCAAGCATCCTCCTTGCATTATTATTGTTGGGTTCGGCTGCCATCTCCTTCTCTTGTTCAAAAATTTCAGAAAGGTTGCCTCTGGATTGTTGTAATTTAGCTTCTCTTAGTTTCCTCTTCAGAGTCCTTTCAGATTCAGGATCAGCTTCAACAAGAGTGCTTTTTTCCTTGTTCCTGCTCATATGAAATAGAAGAGAACAAGAAAAGAAGAGGAATCCTCTATGTCACAGTAAAGAGGATCTTTATTATTAGTAGAAGAAGAAAAGAATAAAGAAAGGAGAATCCAAACACAAGGGTAAGGATAGAGGTAGTGATTTGAGATGAAGAGAAGTGAAGAGAGGTGTTAGTAAATAAATAAATAGGAAAAGATGAGAGATGGAGAAATTTTCGAAATTAAATTTTGAAAAGGAGTTAAATGATTTTCGAAAATAAAGATAAGAAATAAAATTAAAATTCAAATTTAAAATAATTAATTAATTAAAAAAGACTTTTTGAAAAAAAGAGGGAGGTATTTTCAAAAATTAGAGAGAGAAAAGTTGTTAGGTGATTTTGAAAAAGATAAGAAACAAACAAAAAGTCAAATAGTTAGTTGAAAAAGATTTGAAAATCAATTTTGAAAAGATAAGAAGATAAGAAGTTAGAAAAGATATTTTAAAATCAAATTTTTGAAGAAGATATGATATAAAAGATAGGATAAGATAGATTTAATTTTTAAAGTTAAAATTAACTACTTAACTAACAAGAAACTAAAAGATAAGATTCTAGAATTTAAAGATTGAACCTTTCTTAACAAGAAATTAACAACTTCAAATTTTTGAACCAATCACATTAATTGTTAGCATAATTTTTGAAAATAAAGATAAAATTAAGAAAAAAAATTTTCGAAAAACATTTTTAAAAAGAAAATTTTGAAAATTAATAAGAAAAATGAAAAAGATTTGATTTTTGAAAAAGTTTTGAAAAGATAAGATTTTTAAAATTGAAAATTTGACTTGACTTGTAAGAAACAACTAATTTTAAATTTTTTTGACTAAGTCAACTTAAATTTTCGAAAATTATGAGAAAATTAAGGAAAAGGTATTTTTTTTATTTTTAAATTTTTATTGAAGAGAGAGAAAAACACAAATATGACCCAAAACATAAAAATTTTGGATCAAAACACAAGACGCATGCAAGAACACTATGAATGTCAAGATGAACACCAATAACACTTTGAAGAACATGATGAACATCAAGAACATATTTTATAAAATTTTTGATGCAAAGAAAACATGCAAGACACCAAACTTATAATTCTTTAATGCTTGGACTCTAACAAACAAAAAAAAATGCATATGAAAACAACAAAAGATACAGAACAAGAAAACATCAAGATCAAACAAGAAGACTTACCAAGAACAACTTGAAGATCATGAAGAACACAATGAATGCATGAATTTTCGAAAAATGCAAGAGATTTTTAAAGCATGCAATTGACACCAAACTTAAAAATTGACTCAAAACTCAAACAAGAAACACAAATTATTTTTTATTTTTATGATTTTATGATTTTTTTTGTGTATTTTATTTTATTATTTTTTTCGAAAATAATTTTTGGGAAAAACGAAAACAAAGAAAAATTTTGAAAAATTTTTGAAAACTTTTTTTTTTGAAAAGAAAATTACTTAATCTGAGCAACAAGATGAACCGTTAGTTGTCCAAACTCGAACAATCCCCGGCAACGGCGCCAAAAACTTGGTGGACAAAATTGTGATCATCAACAATGGCTCCAAAGACTTGGTGCTCTCAAACGTGAATCACACTTTGTCACAACTCCGCACAACTAACCAGCAAGTGTACTGGGTCGTCTAAGTAATACCTTACGTGAGTAAGGGTCGATCCCACAGAGATTGTTGGTATGAAGCAAGCTATGGTCACCTTGTAAATCTCAGTCAGGCGGATAATAGATGGTTATGGATCTTCGAATAATAATAAATAATAAACATGAAATAAAGATAGAGTTACTCATGTAATTCAATGGTGGGAATTTCAAATAAGTGCATGGAGATGCTGTGTCCCTGTTGGATCTCTGCTTTCCTACTCCTTTCATTCAATCCTTCTTACTCCTTTCCATGGCAAGCTGTATGTAGGGAATCACTGTTGTCAATGGCTACATCCCATCCTCTCAGTGAAAATGGTCCAAATGCTTTGTCACAGCACGGCTAATCATCTGTCGGTTCTCGATCATGTTGGAATAGAATCCAATGAGTGTCATGGATCATCACATTCATCATGTTGAAGTGCAACGAATATCTTAGAATAAGAATAAGTCGAATTGAATAGAAACTAGTAGTAATTGCATTAAAACTCGAGGTACAGCAGAGCTCCACACCCTTAATCTATGGTGTGTAGAAACTCCACCGTTGAAAATACATAAGTGATGAAGGTCTAGGCATGGCCGAATGGCCAGCCCCCATGAAAGACCGAATAGTCAAAAGAACTAGATAGTCCAAGACATCTAATAAACTAGTAAATAGTTCTATTTATACTAAACTAGCTACTAGGGTTTACAGAAGTAATTAATTGATGCATAAATTTACTTCCGGGGCCCACTTGGTGTGTGCTTGGGCTGAGCTTGATCTATCCACGAGCTGAGACTTCTCTTGGAGTTGAACACCAAGTTGTAACGTGTTTTTGGCGTTCAACTCTGGTTCGTGACGTGTTTCTGGCGTTTGACTCCAGAATGTAGCATGAAACTGGCGTTGAGCGCCAGTTTATGTCATTTAATCTCGAAAAAGTATGGACTATTATATATTGCTGGAAAGCTCTGGATGCATGTCTACTTTCTAACGCCATTGAGAGCGCGCTATTTGGAGTTCTGTAGCTCCAGAAAATCCATTTTGAGTGCAGGGAGGTCAGATTCCAACAGCATCAGCAATCCTTTGTCAGCCTTCTTTCAGAGTTTTGCTCAGGTCCCTCAATTTCATCCAGAAAATACCTGAAATTGCAGAAAAACACACAAACTCATAGTAAAGTCCAGAAATGTGAATTTAGCATAAAAACTAATGAAAACATCCCTAAAAGTAACTAGATCATACTAAAAACTACCTAAAAACAATGCCAAAAAGCGTATAAATTATCCGCTCATCAACTACTCGACAAAAAATCTCAAAGAAGTGTAGCGACTGACAAGAAGGTTGACGACACTATCTCATTTCCTCGGCTCCTCGGTAGTGAAAGCTCACCCATTTTTTGAATTGATGAAAAAATGTAAGGAATTTGAATGGATGGAATATTGTGAAAAAGGTTTCTTAAATTTTAAAGAAATTTTATTTTCTGCTCCAATTTTAACTAAATCCTTACCTGGAAAGCCTTTATATCTCTATTTATCAATAACTGAGTAGGTCGTAGCTTTAGTTCTGGTTATTAAAAATGAATATTGACAACAAAAGCTTGTGTATTTTATTAGTAAGATCCTTCAAGGTCCCGAGATTAAATATACTAAGTTGGAAAAATTAGGATATGCCTTGCTAACCTCAGCTAGGATGTTGCATCAGTATTTCTAAAGTCATGTTATTATTGTTTGAACTGACCAGCCAATCAAGAAAGTTTTACAAAACCCTGATTTGACTGGTTGGTGGTTGCTTGTCTGGTTGAATTATCCCAATTTGATATTCGCTTTGAATCTCGACAAGCCAGTAAAGCACAAGCTTTTGTGGATTTTCTAGTTGAGATGGCAAATTGTAAAGAAGCTATTATTTGGAATTCATATATTGATGGAGCCTCTAACCACAAGGGAGGAGGAGCAGGCATCATCTTAACCAAAGGTGAAGATGTGGTGATTGAAGGTTCCATCAAATATGATTTTTTTTAATTTCTAATAACCAGGCCGAATATGAAGCTGTTCTTGCAGGAATTGAGTTGGCTCTTGAGGTCGAAGCTACCAAAGTCATCCTATATAGTGATTCTCAGGTTGTGACCTCACAAATTAATGGGGAATACCAAGCTTGAGACCCATTTTTACAATTGTACCTCCAATGGGATCAAGATAAAGTGTGTGGATTTGAGTTATTTGAGGTAAAGCATGTACCTCGAGAGAAAACTATGTGTGCTGACGTGCTTTCAAAGCTAGCTAGCACAAAGCAATGAGGAGGAAATAAGACCCTAATTCAAGAATTCTTGCATGAGCCCACTATAGCTCTTATTCAGTATTCAGTGCATGTGGAGAAGTTGGATCTTGGATGACTACAATAATTGAGTTCTTAGAAATAGGAACTCTCCTATATAATCCAAAAGATGCTCAGAAACTTAGGATGTAGGCATCTTATTATACCATGATTCATGGTCAGCAATATAAGCGATGTTCTTCAAAAAATGCCCTAAGTGCAAGTGCATGCAAGTGTCTCAATAATTTTCCCAAGGCCTTTTGCATAGTGAGAATGGATTTGTTATGTCCCTTTCCCTTAGTACCAGGTGAATTGAAATTTCTCATTGTCGTTGAGGACTATTTTACAAAATGGATAGACGCAAGCCTGTAATCTCGCATTAACTCAATGCAATATCGAAAGTTTATCTGGAATCATATCTTAACCTGATTTGGAATTCTCAAGGTGGTAGTCACTGATAGTGGCACCCAATTTGTTGATAAACAAATTCAAAAGTTCCTTAAAAGTTTTGGCATTAAACAAATTTTTGTCTTAGTAGAACTTCCTCAAGCAAACGAACATGTTGAGGTTACTAAAACGGTTATTTTGAATGGCTTGAAGAACAGATTAGATGATACAAAGGCCTTTGGACTAACGATCTTGCTACAATATAACGGTCGTATAAGATGACTCCACAATTCACTTCTGGTGAGTTGCCTTTCTGACTAATGTATGAAGAAGAAATTGTGATCCCAGCTAAAATCGGGAAACTTAGCCCGCGTCTTTTGTTGGGTTCTAATTAAAATACAGGGTAGAAAAAGATCTTTTGGATAAACTACGTCTTATGGATAACTTAGCTGAACAAGAACTTAAGCAAAAGTAGCCAAAAGATATAATGCAAAAGTTACCCATTTTCATGTAATGATTTGATCTTAAATAAACTTGCATTTGTGATTTTAAGTTTATCTATTTACATTTAAAACAATATTTATATGAATTGCAAATCATTGCAAAATATAAATATTATATTAAAAGTTTAAAGAATTCAAAAGTTCAAACTTAGAACGTATTGGAACATAAAACAAATACTAAGCATAATCTATTATTTGGCCATCTTTCACATAATGGTAAGCCCCGAGTTTAGAGACGTCCACTTCGGGAGCTACTAGCTTAAATTGCTCTATCATATTCCTTTCTACCACTGATATACCATCTAAAGTGGCCTTTTCCACCTTTGCCTTTTCAGCTTCAAGAAAATTATGTTTCCTTCATTTTCCTTTACTAATGCTGCTGACTCACCAATCTATCTTTCATTCTCAGTTTTATTTTTCTCTAAGTCTTCAATCTTAGAGTCAAGCGACCTCTTGGCATCTGTAAAATTATCGATTTTCTTTTTCTGGTCCTCAATCTTCTTTTTCAATTATTTAAATTGAGAAGACAAGGCTATAATGGTCCTATTCTTTTCATCAACCAGTTCACGAAGGATCGAGATCTCATTGGTCTCTTTATGAATATCTTTACAATAAACTACTACTCGCTCTGAACCCGGATCAAATTGTCATTAGTTGGAAGTTCTTTCAATATATTTTTTATTTTGGAATCAAGTAAATGTTGATAAATGAAGGAAATGGAGATGAAATCCTTCCCAAGCACACTTCTCGAATTGCTACCAGCTTTTATGTTATTTCCTTTCTTTCTTCTCTTACGTTGTGGAGATAGAGAATGGATTTTCTCTATGTTAATGGGTTTTGGACTTTTTTCTTTCTCAAAATTCTATGCCATATGGTCAGTAGTGGGAGTTGTAGAAGAATCTGCTTTATTTGCCTTTGAGGTATCTTGAGGAGCCGGTTCTGAGAGGATTTTGTGTAACACCCTACCACACAGAACTTTACGCTTAAGTCGTAAAATAGAGTTGGTGTGGTATTACAACATCTAAAATAAAAAAATACATATGTATAATAATTGAAAGAAAGTGATATACGAGAAGCCTTGAAGGAATAATTAAAGCAAAATCATAAAAACTAAAAGCGCAACGCTCAGGAATAACGTTTACATGCGTACGAAGAAAGCTTAGGTACACACACACACACACAGAGAGAGAGATATAAGGAGAGTAGAGAGTCAAAGTGACAAAATATCAAGCTCTGAACTCAGCCTGCGAAGCTAAGGCTAGCCAGAGAATATTTACATACATACATATAAAAATCCATAACCCAAAATACATAAAAGAAACTCTAATTCTCCATAAACCTATATGAGGTGCAAAAGTAAAACATATATACATAAGGAGAGTCTATACATATGGATATAACTAAATAGAACAAAATGTAAAATCCCAAAAGCCCCATTTCGCTGCAGAGAACTCCAAACGCCTAGCGAGGTGCCTCACAACCTGCATCTGAAAAATACAAATATCCATATGGAATGAGAACCGGGAGTTCTCAGCATGGTAATGGTGCCGCATACATAAGATATAAGGTCCCGGAAAAGTCAGAGGCAATCCTAGAACTCTGACACTTAGATTATAAAACTTAAAGAATTAATACAAAATCCATAAACAAGGGTGGTTCTCTAAGGATTCCTAAAATTAACCAAAACTTTAACCTAACCCTCCATTATCTACTTTCCTTCAAAACCTCCAACTCTGGTGGAACCACACCGACAAACAAGCAGACAATGACAAACACAATTAGAATATAAGTAATGCAGATAGCACATATAACAATTAAGCATATAAAAGTCAGATAGGCATTCCCAATTAGAGCACAAGCAAGCAATTCAAACATATGCATATGATGGATACCTATTCTATGGCTGATGAGTCTCATCTGTCAGTTATCAAGCCAACCCGACAAGTTCAGTTGCTAAACCCTGGACTGTCCCTCGACGCACATCCCCAAGAGTCTATGCATAGCATTTTCTCATTCATATATAAATTTTGCTCATTGCGTGCCCGGTCACCCTTGCAACATAGGATCAATAGAGTATTGAGTCTCAACCTGGAGCATGTAGGGGTAAGCACTGCTCTTTACCCAGGGAGACTCGTATCTTAGATAAAAAGAAGTGCATAAGCCACAATGTCATTCATATTTATTCATGATCATTTTATAATCATTCATTATAACCATAACATCACATATACATCATATCTCATCACTTCTCATATATAACTCATGATATTTCAAGCTTACTTCACCTCCAACTTACCACCCTTTCCTTACTTTACCTTATCACTAAACATACAACTAAGGATTAGGGGGCTAAAAGAGTAAAAATAGAGGTTTAGAGGTTCAAAACATAAAAAATTCACTTGCTAAAAACAGGGGCCTCGTGTACGCGTCACATGGTTTGCGTACGCAGGGTTGTGTTTTGCCTTGCTTGCATACGCAGGCACTTGCTCGCGAACGCGAGACACCAAACCCAAAAGGAATGGTCGTGTCGCGTACAAGTGGTCGCGTATGCAACCCCTTAAAATTCATTGCTCACGTATGCATGCTCCTGCTCATGTACGTGAGACACCAAACCCGTAAGGAATGGCCAAGTCGTGTGCAGGTGGTCGCGTATGCGAATGCTGCAGAGTGGGTAAAAATGCTAAGTGTTGCAGAATTTCAATTTTATGCACAAAACTTCTAATGCACATAACTCTCTCATCTTAAAATATTTTTTATCTGTTCTTCAAACAGTGTAAACTTCATGGACCCAATTTTCATATGAGATAAGTTTGAAAAAGTTTAAAGATCCGAAAGCCAAGTTATGGATCATCGAAATTCGGCCAAAAATTAGATTTTCACAAAAATCCTCAAACCTCTATTTGCACCAAATCACAACTCAATACCAACATTCTATGCTTATAAACAGCAGCAAAACATACCATATTAAAGCAACACATTCCCACATTTTACCACAACCAATCATACCTCAATTTTAAACAACCACATCAAGAATTTCTCAACTATACAAACAAGTTCATCAATATACCACCTCATATATATTCATTCACATCACCTTATCTATCATCTTTAAAATCATCATTTAGCATTACATTTTCATCACAAAGATCAATCACCAAACCCTTACTCAACCTATTTCAACAATTATCATCAAGGATACTAAACAATTAACATAATCATGCATTCCAACCTATCATATGGTCATCTAGCCTAAGTTTTCACAAAATATTATATATTATATATGAGAAACCAAAACCACACCTTGACCGATTTTTTTGTAAAACCCAAAGACACCATCAATTGGCACAAAACTCAGCCCCAAGTATTCTCAATCTCCAAGATGATAGCACCCAAAGCTCCACAAAGCATCCAATATTTACAACTATGCTCCAATTTACATATATACTCAACCTAAATCACATTGCCACATCCATATACCAAATTTCAATATCCAAACACATATAATCAAGGAATTGACTAGGGTTTGAGGTTTCTTACCTTGCTCGTGCCTCAAGCCAACAAAACCCGCTAATTTCTCAAGCTAATTGGATTCTATAACATCAAAGAACCAAAATCTCAACACTCAATTCATTCAAATTTAAAAAAATTTGGAAAATAAAGAACTTAATTTGAGATTGAGACTTTCTTACCTAATTGAGTACTGGACTTTGTAGAGCTCAATGTTGCGGTCGCGTGGCTGCAAATGGTGTGGTAATTGGAGCTCCAGATCAAAAGTTATGTTGGATTGAATTAAGAACAAGGTTTTGTTCTTGCACCTTCACCCCCAATTGTGTATTCAGCGTTCTTGATGAATGAAGGAGGGAAGAAGAGTGTCATTAAGTGTATTGGGCTGAGTGGGTTGGGCTTTGGGCTTAATACGGGCTCAGTTCGTCCAGTTTGACCCGTTCGACTCAATCTTGAGCCAAATTCTTTAAAATTAATGTCAAAATTCTTATTTTAATTAGCTCTATCTCATTAAACTATAAAATTATATTTTTTATTTTTTATTAATAATTAATTTATTCTGTAATTATTTCTTAATTATTCGGGATTTACATTTTGCGCCTCAAAGCTACCAAAGTCATGAAGTCGTCAGTCATAGCCACTTTTCATTATCAAAATAAGTATGTAAAAACAAAGAAATAGAGTGCATAATAAAAGGCATTACCAATATTCTCTTTGATTGAACTCTCATTGTAACAATCCGAATTTTCAAAATTCCAATTATAAATTATTTATGGCATATTTTATTGGTTTGAACTATTTATTTAACAACCATTTTATTAGATATCATCAAATTGATTTTATGACTATTGAAATTTAAATTGATTAGGATTTTTATATGTAATCTTATTATAATAAAATATTTTATAATCAAAATTAGAATTTCAGTAATTAATAGATAATAAAAAGTATATAATTTAAATTGAGTAATTAGTATTTTATTAAATATTTTATTTTAAATTGTTAATTATGAATAACTTATAATTTATTTTGTTGGAGCTTTTAATTTTAAAAACTGTTTATTTATGGTATTTAAATTAAAATTTGATGATACCTTGAATTTACATTAACTAAGATTTTTATATAATTTTAGTTTAAGTAGATATTTTGCTTAATTGAAATTAATATTTGGGTAATTGAAAAATAGTATAAGTTACCTAATTTAATTTGACTAAATTGAGGTTTTGGGGTCTATATTTATTTTACAAAATAAAAGATTTTTTATTTAAGATTTCAAAATCTAAATAATTATCTGAATTCATTGGTATATTATTAAATTTTATGTGTTTCTAAAATAATTTTTGGTATTATATTTTAGTTCTAAATTATGATTTTATCTCAAAAGATTTTATAAAATTCTTATACTACTAATACGTATTTTCCTAACCCCTATAATTAGCTACACAGACACTTATATCACTCACACGTGTATCATCTTCTCTTCTCCAACACATACACATACGTGTTCTCTTCTCTGCCTTTTCATCAGTGACATTCATCCTTCCCTCACTCATCCACGCTCTTTCACTCCTCACCACTCATTCTTCTATATAATTCCTCTTGCCTCTTACTGAATTTTATAATAATAACAATACATAAAAGATAGAAAACAGAGAGGGAGCAAAGGGAACGAGAAATAGAAGGAGAACGCATAGCAAGAGGGAGGAGAAATAAGGGGAAGAGAGGTAGAAGAAGTGAAGGCCAATGCCATCATTGCTGCAGGGGAGAGGAAAAGAGTGATACGAGAGAAAGGAAGAGGGGGCTAGCATCGCCCCTGCACGACAATGGAAGCCTCTAATGCTGCTACTACCATCAACGTCATTGGGACTCACGATCGTGCCACCGTCGATAAAGAATCAAACCGTGTCTCTGCTGCCCAGGCTGATTGGGTTGGTGCTACCACCACTAAAATAGGTTTATTGGCTTCTAGCTTCTGTTTTTCTGAGCGTCGAAGTTGTTGCTGGTTCATTTGATCTCTCTTAGCTACAGTAAGTCAATTTCTATTCCAAAACCCTCACTGCTACCTTGTTCCAATTTTGGCTCAGTGTCACTATTTTGATTTAGCATTTCCTCTAATTCTGCTCCACTTGCACGACCCATTCTACCGTCATCTTATTAATTTTATTTTTCTCGTTCTGATTCGATTTTAGTCTCTGCTCTATCTTGAATTTCCAGAGCCATTTATACTTTTGATTCCATTGAATTTCAATTTTCCATTTAGCTATAACCATGGTCACTACTATGGGAACTAATGATATTACTGTCCTGATTGTGTTGGGCCGTAATGTTGCTGCTATCTCGGTTGAAACTACTGCGGTGTTAGTAGCGGTCCAATCAGCCGTCACACAGTAATTCCGCTTTCGATTCCTCTTAATTTCGGCTAACTAAGGCAGGAGATTTGTTTTTAAAAGTAAAGGTTTTAAATTATAAATGCCAATAAAATTAAATGAGTAACTACAAATGGTTTATGGTTGCTTTGTATGAATAATTGATGGAATTGAGTTTATTTGTAGCTATAATTGATGATTGGTTTGATGATTTAATGTTGTAATTTTTTATGGTGATGTTGCTGAAACTTCATTGAGTAAACCAAAACTATGAACTTGTGTTATTGATGATGGAATATGTATTTACTTATTGATGATGCTGCTGGATTTTCTGTTTTATTGATGCAGAAGTTGTGCTTGTCTATATATATATATATATGATGGTTAATTTTGGAAAACGAATTTCCAATCACCAAAAGACTCACCGGCAAGTGTACCGGGTCGCATCAAGTAATAAAACTCACGGGAGTGAGGTCGATCTCACAGGAATTGAAGGATTGAGCAATTTTAGTTTAGTGGTTGATTTAGTTAAGCGAATCAAGTCTTGGTTGAGTGGTTTGTAATTTGCAGAAACTAAATTGCAGTAAAATTAAAAGGGAGAGGGATAATTGACAAGAATTTAAAGTGCAGAGAAATTAAAGAGGCTAAATCTTAAAGTGCAAGTAATATAAATTGCAGAAACTTAGATTGCAAGAAATGTAAATTGCATAATCTTAAAGTGCAAGAAATGTAAATGGCTTGAATTGTAAAGGGAATTGAAAATTGGATATTGATGAGCGGATAATTTGTACGCTTTTTGGCATTATTTTTAGTATGTTTTTAGTT
>NC_029772.3:82361035-82361455 GCF_000817695.3 Arachis duranensis
CACCCAAGAACATGATGAATGTGATGATTATGTGACGCTCATCATCATTCTCACTTATGAACGCGTGCCTGACAACCACTCCCGTTCTACAAGCAAACAAGGCTTGAATGTTTATCTCTTGGATTCTTTAATCGGAATCTGCGTGGTATAAGCTAGAATTGATGGCGGCATTCAAGAGAATCCGGAAGGTCTAAACCTTGTCTGTGGTATTCTGAGTAGGATTCAATGATTGAATGACTGTGACGAGCTTCAAACTCCTGAAGGCTGGGCGTTAGTGACAGATCCAAAAGAATCACTGGATTCTATTCCAACCTGATTGAGAACCGACAGATGATTAGCCGTGCCGTGACAGGGTGCGTTGAACATTTTCACTGAGAGGACGGGACTATAGCCATTGACAACGGTGATGCCCAACATACA
>NC_029772.3:82361925-82363521 GCF_000817695.3 Arachis duranensis
CTTTAGACTGAAGCTTTAGACTAACATTGCATGATTCATGGAATTCTCATTAAGAATTTTGATATCTTTATTTTCTTTTCCACTTAATTTTCGAAAAAGCACAAAAAAATTACAAAATCATAAAAAAACCAAAAAATATTTTATTTTTCTTGTTGAGTTTAGTGTCTCATGTTAAGTTTGGTGTCAATTGCATGTTTCTGTTCTTCTTGCATTCATTCATGTGTCTTCATTAATCTTCAAGTTGTTTTTGATGATTTCATTGCTCTGATCTTTAAATTCTCTTGACTTGAGTGTTTTGTGTTTCTCATGTGCATTCTCATTTTGTTAGTGTCAGTAGTATACAAACTGCTAAGTTTGATGTCTTGCATGCATTGTTATTTGATTTTAGTTGCATTTTGATTATTCCTTACTATTAAAAACTCAAAAATATTTTTAATTTGTGTCTTTGCAAGTCAATAATACAGAGAATTGAAGATTCAGAATATGTAGCAGAGAATTATATAGAAAAAGCTGGGCGTTCAAAACGCCCAGTGAAGAAGGGCAAACTGGCATTTAAACGCCAGCCAGGGTGCCTAGCTGGGCGTTTAACGCCCAAAAGGGTAGTGGTTTGGGCGTTAAACGCCAGAATGTGCACCATTCTAGGCGTTTAACGCCAGGATGGCACAAGAGGGAAGATTCTGTTTTTTTTTTCAGGTTTTCAAATCTTTTTCAAATCAAATCTTTTCAATCAAATCTTTTTCAAAATCAATTTCTTTCCATTTTCAAAAATACTTGCTATCAATTAATGATTTGATTCAACATTTCAAGAATGTTGCCTTTTCTGTTGAGAAAGGTTTAATGTTTGAATCATATCTTTCCTTGTTAGCCAAGTCATTAATTTTTAAAATCAAATCTTTTTAAATTATTTTTCAAATCATATTTTCTCAATCACATCTTTTTAAAACCATAACTTTTCAAATCATATATTCCTAATCACATCTTTTTCAAAATAGTTTTCAATCATATCTTTTTAATTTCTAATTTCAAAATCTTTTTCTAAAAACACTTGATTTCTTTTCCACTCTTAGTTTTCGAAAATCAATTAGTATTTTTCAAAATGTTTTTAAAATTTTTTACTTAATTTTCGAAAATTACTTCCCCTCTTCTCACATCCTTCTATTTATGGACTAACACTATTCCTCAATGAACAATTCGAACTCCATCTCTCTTGATAAGTTCGAATTCTTTTACTTTTGGCTTCTATTTTTCTTTTCCTCTGACACCTCAAGGAATCTTTATACTGTGACGTAGAGGATTTCATATTTTCTTGTTTTATTCTCTTTCATATGAGTAGGAGCAAAGACAAAAGCATTCTTGTTGAGGCTGACCCTGAACCTGAAAGGACCTTGAAGCGAAAGCTAAGAGAAGCTAAGGCACAATTCTCTGTAGAGGACCTAACAGAAATCTTCAAAGAAGAAGAACCCGTGGCAGCCGAAAACAACAATAATGCCAACAATGCAAGGAAGGTGCTGGGTGACTTTACTGCACCTACTCAGACTTCTATGGGAGAAGCATCTCTATCCCTGCCATTGGAGCAAACAACTTTGAGCTTAAGCA
>NC_029772.3:82363723-82364367 GCF_000817695.3 Arachis duranensis
GGATAGCTCTGCTGGAGGATCTCTTCATCTGAAGAAGACGCCTACAGAAGCTCAAGAGCTTATTGAAATGGTTGCAAATAATCAATTCATGTACACTTCTGAAAGGAATCCTGTGAACAATGGGACGAATCAGAAGAAAGGAGTTCTTGAGATTGATACTCTGAATGCCATATTGACTCAGAACAAAATATTAACTCAACAAGTCAATATGATTTCTCAAAGTCTGTCTGGAATGCAAGCTGCACCAGGCAGTACTAAGGACGCTTCATCTGAAGAAGAAGCTTATAATCCTGAGAACCCATCAATGGAAGAGGTGAATTACATGGGAGAATCCTATGGAAACACCTATAATCCTTCATGGAGAAATCATCCAAATCTCTCATGGAAGGATCAACAGAGACCTCAACAAGGTTTCAACAACAATAATGGTGGAAGAAACAGGTTTAGCAAATGGCAAGCCTTTTCCATCATCTTCTCAGCAACAGACAGAGAATTCTAAGCAGAACCACTCTGACTTAGCAACCATGGTCTTTGATCTAATCAAAACCACTCAAAGTTTCATGACTAAAACAAGGTCCTCCATTAGAAATTTGGAGGCACAAGTGGGTCAGCTGAGCAAGAAAATTACTGAACTCCCTCCTAGT
>NC_029772.3:82364988-82367565 GCF_000817695.3 Arachis duranensis
TTCTAAGTTTGGTGTTGAACCCCCACATTCAAACTCTAAGTTTGGTGTTGGGAGGTTCCAACATTGCTCTGAGCATCTCTGAGGCTCCATGAGTGTCCTCTGTCAAGCTACTGACATTAAAGAAGCGCTTGTTGGGAGGCAACCCAATGTTTTGTAATTATCTATTTTCCTTTGTTATTTTATGTTTTCTGTAGGTTGATGATCATGAGAAGTCACAAAATCAATTGAAAAAGCAAAAACAGAAAGAAAAATAGCACACCTTGGAGGAAGAACCTGCTGGCGTTTAAACGCCAGTAAGGGCAGCAAATGTGCGTTTAACGCCCAGTCTGGCACAATTCTGGGTGTTTAACGGCAGAAAGGGGCACCAGACTGGCGTTAAACGCCAGAAAAGGGCAAGAACTTGGCGTTAAACGCCAGAAATGGGCACCAGCCCGACGTTTAACGCCAGAATTGGCACAGGGAGCAATTTTGCTTGCCACTTGGTGCAGGGATGACTTTTCCTTGACACCTCAGGATCTGTGGACCCCACAGGATCTCCACCTACCCCACCACTCTGGACCCCACAGGATCCCCACCTACCCCACCACCCTCTCTCTTCTTCTTCACCCATTCACCAATCACCTCAACCACTCTTCCCCAGAAACCTTTACCTATCAAATCCCATCTTTCTCTTCACCACTCACATCCATCCTTCATAAAACCCCACCTACCTCACCATTCAAATTCAAACCACTTTCCCTCCCAAACCCCCCCTCCCATAACCGAACCCTACCCCTCTCCCCACCCCTATATAAACCCATCTTCAATCCTTCATTTTCACACAACCTACACACTACTTCTCCCCCTTTGGCCGAACCACAAAGCCATTTCCATCTCTTTCATTTCTTCTTCATCTACTCTCTTCTTTCTTCTTTTGCTCGAGGACGAGCAAACCTTCTAAGTTTGGTTGGTAAAAGCATTGCTTTTTATTTTTCCATAACCATTTATGGCATCCAAGGCTGGAGAAACCTCTAGAAAGAGGAAAGGGAAGGCAAAAGCTTCCACCTCCAAGTCATGAGAGATGGAGAGATTCATCTCAAGGGTGCATCAAGACCACTTCTATGAAGTTGTGGCCTTGAAGAAGGTGATCCCCGAGGTCCCTTTTAAACTCAAAAAGAGTGAATATCCGGAGATCCGACATGAGATCCGAAGAAGAGGTTGGGAAGTTCTTACCAACCCCATTCAACAAGTCGGAATCTTGATGGTTCAAGAGTTCTATGCCAATGCATGGATCACCAAGAACCATGACCAAAGTGTGAACCCGAATCCAAAGAATTATCTTACTATGGTTCGGGGGAAATACTTGGATTTTAGTCCGGAGATTGTGAGGGTGGCGTTCAACTTGCCTATGATGCAAGGAGATGAGCATCCTTATACTAGAAGGGTCAACTTTGATCAAAGGTTGGACCAAGTCCTCACAGTCATTTGTGAAGAGGGTGCCCAATGGAAGAGAGATTCAAGAGGAAAGCCGGTTCAATTGAGAAGGCATGACCTCAAGCCTGTGGCTAGGGGATGGTTGGAGTTTATCCAACGCTCAATCATTCCCACTAGCAACCGGTCCGAAGTTACTATACTATCATGATTCATAGCATCATGATTGGAGAAGAAATAGAAGTTCATGAGGTTATATCCCAAGAACTTTATAAGGTGGCGGGGATAAGCCCATCTCCAAGAAGAGGATGGAGCAAGAAAGAGAGACCCTCCACGGATCTCAAGAGATACATGAGGAAGCTCATCATCAAGAAATCCCTGGGATGCCTTAAGGGATGCACTTTCCTCCCAACAACTATTGGGAACAACTCAACACTTCCCTAGAAGATTTGAGTTACAATGTGGATCAATTAAGGGTTGAACATCAAGAGCACTCCATCCTCCTCCATGAAATTAGAGAAGATCAAAGAATCATGAGAGAGGAGCAACAAAGGCAAGGAAGAGACATTGAGGAGCTCAAGCACTCCATAAGATTTTCAAGAAGAAGAACAAGCCGCCATCACTAAGGTGGACCCGTTCTTTAATCTCCTTGTTCTTTATTTTTCTATTTTTCGAAAAATCATGCTTATGTTTATCTATGTCTGTGTCTTTTGATCATAAGTGTCTTAGTGTCTATGCCTTAAAGTTATGAATGTCCTATGAATCCATCACCTTTCTTGAATGAAAAATGTTCTTAATTGAAAAAGAGAAGAATTGCATGAATTTTAAATTTTATAACAGATTAATGGCAATATTCTTAATGTATGCTTAAACAGTGCATAAATCTTTTGAATTTGTTGTTCATGAATGTTGGCTCTTGAAAGAATGATGAAAAAGGAGACATGTTACTGAGGATCTGAAAAATCATAAAAATGATTCTTGAAGCAAGAAAGAGCAGTGAATATACAAAAAAAAAGAAGCGAAAAAAAAAGGAAAAAAACGAAAAAAAAGGAGAAAGAGAAAAAGAAAGAAAAAGAAAGAAATAAAGTTGTGATCCAAGGAAAAAAGAGTGTGCTTAAGAACCCTGAACACCTCTAGTTGGGGACTCTAGCAAAGCTGAGTCACAAT
>NC_029772.3:82367833-82368009 GCF_000817695.3 Arachis duranensis
TAAAAGCCCTGCTCATCTAATTAATACTGATCTTCATAGATGTTTTTGGAATTCATTGCATATTCTCTTCTCTTTATCTTAGTTGATTTTCAGTTGCTTGAGGACAAGCAACAATTTAAGTTTGGTGTTGTGATGAGCGGATAATTTGTACGCTTTTTGGCATTGTTTTTAGTATA
>NC_029772.3:82368238-82368403 GCF_000817695.3 Arachis duranensis
ATGCTGTTGGATTCTGACCTCCCTGCACTCGAAGTGGATTTTCTGGAGCTACAGAAGCCCAATTGGCGCGCTCTCAATGGCACTGGAAAGTAGACATCATGGGCTTTCCAGCAATATATAATAGTCCATACTTTGCCCGAAATTTGATGGCCCAAACCGGCGTTC
>NC_029772.3:82369386-82382928 GCF_000817695.3 Arachis duranensis
AATTTCCAACACACAAATCCAACCGGCAAGTGTACCGGGTCGCATCAAGTAATAATAACTCACGGGAGTGAGGTCGATCCCACAGGGATTGAAGGATTGAGCAATTTTAGTTTAGTGGTTGATTTAGTCAAGCGAACAAGATTTGATTTGAGTGATTTGTATCTAACAGAAGTTAAATTGCATGAAATTAAAGGGAGAGGGGTAATTGACTGAAAATTAAAGGTGCAAAGAAAGTAAAAGTGCTGAATCTTAAAGTGCAAGAAATTAAAGGGCAGAAACTTAGAAAGCAAGAAATGTAAATTGCAGAATCTTAGAGTGCAAGAAATGTAAATGACTTGAATTGTAAATGGGTCAGGGGTGTGGGATTGCAGAAATTAAACAAAGAAAAGTAAAATTGAACCAACAGAAGAGTAGATGATGGAGTTAGTTGAACCAGATCTCAAATTAAAAGGAAAACGAGCTTGGTGTAGTAATTAAACAAGGAAATTGAAATGGAAACCAATAGATCTCAGGACCCAAGAGACTAGATAACCAAGTCTAGATCTCAATGCCTTCCTAGATCCAAATTTAGAGAGCAATTGCAAGAAATTTAAAGATCAGACAGTAGAAGAGTAAATCAGAAATTCAATTTCCAAAAGTTGCAGTAAGTGAAAACAGAGAGATCTCAAGATGAGATTGAGACAGAATTTCCTCAATTCTTCAACCCAAGATTCAAGACAAGTGTAGATGAAGTTGAAAACATGAAAACTAAGAGGAAGAGAATTCAATTCTCCTTCCCCGAGAACAACAACTCAAAAATGTAAAGTGAGCTCTCTACTGCAAGTGTATTAAAAATTCTAAAAAAAAGCTCCCTGAAAACTTAAATTCTAAGCTATTTATACACTCTCTTCAAATGATCTTCAAGCCTTGAATTGGGCCTTTGCTCTTGATGGAATTGGGTTGAAAAAGGCCTCTGTTGATTGCTCTTGGAGTTGGAGAGAAACCCATTTTGAACCGGGACATAAAGCACAAAAGCTTGAGTTAAAGTTTGAGGCAAACTTTGGCTCAAGCTTTTCATATCAGCCACCCCCTTTTGCTGCTATCCACGTTTGAGCTAAAGTTTGAGGTCAAACTTTAAGCCAAACGTGGATCCCCTTGTGTGCATGTGTGGCGCCAACGTTTGCCAAAAAGCTTGAGGCAAACGTTGGCGCAAGCTTTTGCTCCATCCAGGTGAATTCAACTCTTCCAAAAGTTTGAGCTAAAGTTTGAGGCAAGCTTTTGCTCAAGCTTTTCGTTCTCTCTTGCTCCTTGCCCTTTCTTCTTTCTTCAACCTTCTTCAAAGCTCTTTTCACCTATCATCAATCAACCAAACACATCAAAGCTATGCTCAAGATCATGAGTTTGTTATTCTTTCATAATATATGACAATTATAGCACAAAATCTCATGAAATTACATAAATTCATCCATGGTTGATTGAATCAAAGGAAACATGAAATTCTACCCAATTGGCTTGATTATGGCTCAAGAAAGTGCATAAAATCAATTGAAAACATAAGAAAAAGACTAGTGAAACTAGGCTAAGATGACTCGTCATCACAACACCAAACTTAAAACTTGCTTGTCCCCAAGCAAGGAAAGAATTATGTTCAAAGGCTCTTCAATTAGGATGGATTGAAGAATAGCTTGAAATGCTCTGTGAGTGAAGTGATTAAGTGATAGTGGGGTGAACTCTAAATTATATGCTCATGCAGGGGCTTCAGTGCTTACTAGTCCCTACATCTTGGAAGTCTTAGGTCTTGGGACTTTCATCCAAATGATATTATGGAGATCTCTCTATAGGTAATCACCTTGAAGCAGCTTATAGTTTATGTGCTTTGGCCTTGACTCTAAGTGTCATGTCTCAAAGCGGCTCTTTAGATAAGCTTTCAATCAATACTCCTAAACCAGTTGGTTTTAAGGTATTAGTTGTTAAAGCACCCCTAAGGATTTACTTACTCAAGCCTCTCTCTTTGACACAATTCGACCACAAGCATTTACTAGGATAATAACTCTTTGAGTTCTTGTTTCTTTCCTTCTTTACTGCCTAGTAATTGATGCTCAGAGCCTTGGGCCATGTTCTCTTCTTTTTTTTTTGCTGCTTCTTGGATCAATAAATGTTTGAAAATCTCCACAATACTTCTTTGAACTCTGTGTCCCGCCTATGAGCTCCCATGCAAGTTTTCATAAGCATGCAACCTCAATACATAATCACACAACTAGAACCACCACTTCTCCTAATCTTTTGCTTGCCTCAAAATTGTTTAATCCCTCAATCCTTCTTTTCAAAGAACTTTCATGTGATGCATTTTTGAAATAATGGGTGCAAACAAGTTTTAGAGAGTATAGTGTTGTAAATGATCAAGCATCTTGATTATTGAATTGCATACAAACTATACTAGACAGAAAAACAGATAGGGGTATCATATCACTTTCAATCACAACATTATCTGATAATGAACAATACAACCTTTTGGAGTTTACTTGCTGTCCTCTTCCTCATCATCATTGCTGGTCTTCACATTCCTCTTTCATCTCTTTGGTTGATGATGCTAAATCTTCCCAAAAGCTTGTATGACACTCTGCAATGATATTGAAAGTTGCTTGTTCCCCAAGCACTTAAAAAATGGTTAGCATGCATGAATTATTTGTGGGCTTTTGAACTTACTTTGGTGTGAGAACACCAAACTTAGCTCCTTGCCAATAGTTCTCATGCATCAGATTAACCATGTGTGAAACTCTTTTTCTCTTTTTTTTTTCAAAAGCAATAAAACTGAAAACAGCAGAATAGTTAATTAGTTTGTCTAAATGCTTGAAGCTAGCATTATGCAGAAGGTGAGAATATATTGTATGATAGAATTTTGGTGGAACACCAAACTTAGAATCCTTCATTCTCCCTTAGATTGTTATGGTGTGCAACACCAAACTTAGCTTCTTTCAATATAGATAAAACTAATTAACCTTTTTATTGAAACAGATATGAAAAGAAAGTTACCTCCGGTTGGGTTGCCTCCCAACAAGCGCTCTTTTATTGTCACTAGCTTGACATCTTGCTCTTTGATTATGGAGGCTGAAAATCATAATGCCTCAGTTTTTCTCCTCTTGCTGTATAATTCCTTTCCTCCATGATCTGCACAATCACAAACAATCCAAATGAAAATTGGATATTCTCATGCCAGAATGTAGTCAGAGGATTAGTTGACACAATATGCAAACAGTTAATAGGCTTTGAGAGAAAATCAGAAGAAAATTGCTTTTGTTGTACAGAACAACAAGAAACGGACACAGAACCAGAAAAGCAATGTACTCTACTGAGAGAGCAAAGTTAGTGTTAGTTTAGGCAAAAATTCAAACAGTTAGTGGGTTAGTCAAAATTAGAGAAAAATAAAGAAAAAGTGCTTGATCTAGATCACCACCTCACTTAATCATTGTCAATCTATTTCAATCCCCGGCAACGGTGCCAAAAACTTGATGGTTAATTTTAGAAAACAAATTTCCAATCACCAAAAGACTCACTGGCAAGTGTACCGGGTTGCATCAAGTAATAAAACTCACGGGAGTGAGGTCGATCCCACAGGATTGAAGGATTGAGCAATTTTAGTTTAGTGGTTGATTTAGTCAAGCGAATCAAGTCTTGGTTGAGTGGTTTGTAATTTGCAGAAACTAAATTGCAGTAAAATTAAAAGGGAGAGGGATAATTGACAAGAATTTAAAGTGCAGAGAAATTAAAGAGGCTAAATCTTAAAGTGCAAGTAATATAAATTGCAGAAACTTAGATTGCAAGAAATGTAAATTGCAGAATCTTAAAGTGCAAGAAATGTAAATGGCTTGAATTGTAAAGGGAATTGGGAATTGGATATGCAGAAATTAAACAAGGAAAAGTAAAATTTCAATAAACAGAAATGGATGCAATTAAACCAGATCTTAAATGAAAATGAAAATAAGCTTAGTGTAACAACGAAACAAGGAAATTGAAATTAAAAACTGTAGATCTCAGGACTCAAGAGACTAGATAGCCAAGTCTAGATCTCACTGCCTTCCTAGATCCAGCAAGAGCAATTGCAAAGGAAATAAAGAAATGTAAGTTGCAGAAAGAGTAGAAGAAGAAGCAATGAACAGAAATTGAAATTCAATTATTCAGAAAATTAAACAAGATCTCAAGGTGAGATTGAAACAGAAGTTTTTCAATTCTCCACCCAAGATCCAAAGCAAGAAAAGTAAAGAGTGCTGAGCAAGAACAAGGAAGAAGAGAGATCAATTCTCCTTCCTAATTCTCTTGAATTCTAAAAACAGCAACCAAAAATGTAAAGGTGAGCTCTCTCTGTAAGTGTTCTAAGAATTCTCCAAGGAAGCTCTCCGAAAACTTAAATTCTCTACTATTCATACACTCTCTTCAAATGATCTTCAAGCCTTGAATTGGGCCTTTGCTCTTGATGGAATTGGGTTGAAAAAGGGCTCTGTTGATTGCTCTTGGAGTTGGAGAGAAACCCATTTTGAACCGGGACATAAAGCACAAAAGCTTGAGTCAAAGTTTGAGGCAAACTTTGGCTCAAGCTTTTCATATCAGCCACCCCCTTTTGCTGTTATCCACGTTTGAGCTAAAGTTTGAGGTCAAACTTTAAGCCAAACGTGGATCCCCTTATGTGCATGTGTGGCGCCAACGTTTGCCAAAAAGCTTGAGGCAAACGTTGGCGCAAGCTTTTGCTCCATCCAGGTGAATTCAACTCTTCCAAAAGTTTGAGCTAAAGTTTGAGGCAAGCTTTTGCTCAAGCTTTTCGTTCTCTCTTGCTCCTTGCCCTTTCTTCTTTCTTCAACCTTCTTCAAAGCTCTTTTCACCTATCATCAATCAACCAAACACATCAAAGCTATGCTCAAGATCATGAGTTTGTTATTCTTTCATAATATATGACAATTATATCACAAAATCTCATGAAATTACATAAATTCATCCAAGGTTGATTGAATCAAAGGAAACATGAAATTCTACCCAATTGGCTTACTTATGGCTCAAGAAAGTGCATAAAATCAATTGAAAACATAAGAAAAAGACTAGTGAAACTAGGCTAAGATGACTCGTCATCACAACACCAAACTTAAAACTTGCTTGTCCCCAAGCAAGAAAAGAATTATATTCAAAGGTTCGTTCAGTTAGGATGGATTGAAGAATAGCTTGTAATGCTCTGTGAGTGAAGTGATTAAGTGACAGTGGGGTGAACTCTAAATTATATGCTCATGCAGGGGCTTCAGTGCTTACTAGTCCCTACATCTTGGAAGTCTTAGGTCTTGGGACTTTCATCCAAATGATATTATGGAGATCTCTCTATAGGTAATCACCTTGAAGCAGCTTAAAGTTTATGTGCTTTGGCCTTGACTCTAAGTGTCATGTCTCAAAGCGGCTCTTTAGATAAGCTTTCAATCAATACTCCTAAACCAGTTGGTTTTAAGGTATTAGGTGTTAAAGCACCCCTAAGGATTTACTTACTCAAGCCTCTCTCTTTGACACAATTCGACCACAAGCATTTACTAGGATAATAACTCTTTGAGTTCTTGTTTCTTTCCTTCTTTTCTGCCTAGTAATTGATGCTCAGAGCCTTGGACCATGTTTTCTTCTTTTTTTTTTGTTGCTTCTTGGATCAATAAATGTTTGATATGTGTGATGGAATATTTAATGATGATTATGTTGACGATGAATGGTGTTGAGATGTGAAAGTATGGATGCTTGCTACGAACCTTATTGAAGATTATTGGTGAGATAAAAAGAGCTGAGCTCTTGGGGCCTAATATAACGACCCAATTTTCAGTACGTCATGATCATACTGAAAATCAAGCATCACTAACTTGCTTTCCTAAAAATTAACTAAGTATTTATTACTAAGCCTGTAAGCGTATTAGCACACGATCGAATTTTCGAAAAAACTAATAATTAAATAAGGACGATAGAATAACACAAGCATCAGAGATAGAGATATTATACACCATACATACTACTTATATATATATATAAGTATATACTGCCATACTGGTCATAAGTTAGCGTACAATGCTTTACATCTTGTTACTATATACATAATCAACACTCTAGGCCCTGGTCTATATAGGAAGTACCTAAGCTGGTGCCCGAAAACTAGCCTAGTCAACTATATACATCATACTCTCTCAGTAAGTCTAATCAAAGGTAAGATTCTAAATATAAAAACTAGGCTAACACAAAAGACTCCCAAAAGCCACATCCTCAGCTCCCAAGCATCAACTGTCATCGTCAGAGGAAATCTCAATCACATCTGAACACTACTCAGGATCCTCATCCTCGTCATAAAAAATCTCAATAATCTCAGGAGGGGTCTTGGCAATCGTATTACTGCTCTGGCCCACGCTCGTCAGTCCACTAATGGAGGTGGTGTGCAGCTCCTCAGATAAAGGATCAGGCGAAGACACTAAGATATGCTCTACATGAATATCTCACTTAGGTATAGGCTCTAGTACATGCTCCTCCATAGGCTCAGGCTCAGGGACCACTTGATCCTTAGGCTAATCAGGATGCTAAGGTACATGTCTATCATAAAACGAGTAAAACGTAGCATCAGGATAAAGCTAATGTAATGGGAATTCATAAGGCATATCGGGGTTAAAGAGCGGAATGTTTATCGGATGACAGAAAGGTTGGTTGTGAAGAACATACATAAGGGTCCTAATCTCTGCAGCCACTACGTAAATTCTATGTTGTACAAGATCTTCATATATGTAAGGAGGGTCCATCTCATAGAACTAGATGCCCATCTCCATCTGATGGGGAAATAAGGAAGGGGTAAGAAGGGTCATTATCAATATTAGAGAAATGAATTGGTCATGGATCGTGCTTCCTCTTTTTGGAATTTGAATCATTAAACAAGAGGGACTTAGGTGCGTGTATAGATCAAAACAAAAAAACACTAAGGTGTTCATCCTCATCCCCATTATGCTCTTTATAGGCTACTGCCAGCTATGTTCTACTTCTGAGCTTGGAATTGCTGAGATTATTCAGTTTAATAGTTGTAATTCAAATGGTGTGTTAGGGAAATTAATTGCAAATTTTGATGCTGATTGTTGCTATTTTCTGGTCATTGTGCTTATTCTACTATTATTCATTTTGTAAACTTTTCATCTTTTTAGTTCACATTTATATGCATTGGTGCTTGGTTGTTCTAATTTACTGTAAGCATGAATTATGCACTTATTTGATACGCCAATTATTCTCTCAAACAGTTATTCCAAATGATGAGGTATTTGCCTAATCAATGTTTACTATTTCTAAAACTGAAAAGTTTTGCTTTCTAAATCATAATATTTGGTATTTGTATCCTTTTGCGCAGAAAAGTACTTCTTTTCAAAAAATAATAAAGTACTTATACAATTTCTTATCAGACAACTATCTATGTATTTATGATATTTCATATGAACAAATATAATAATTATTGCCTTAGAGGATTCCTATTTGCTAGGATTTATTCCTTAAGAAGAATCTTGTACAAAAGATTAATCTTGAGGCTATGAACAAACACATGGAACTATAGTTAAACGAAATCTAGAAAGAATCAAATAGAACAAGGAATTCCTGAAGTAAAAATGAAATGAATTCAAGCTCTCTAGAATGTTATAGCTAACTCTCTTTTAAGCCTATAACTAATTTTGCTAAAATATATTCTAAATTGGATTTCATCAGATTTTTTAACACAGGACTTGAAAATTGATATGGACAATAAGTAGTAAAGATAACATGCCAGTTGTGATTCAAAGTTTATTATCAACTGTTAATCTTGTCATGTTCTGTGACTCTGATGTCAAAAGCTTTAGCATCCAAGTTTTTCTGCTTCTAAAAGGGTCATAAATATTGTTAGTTATATATGGCAAGTATCACCTTCAAGATTTGATGGCTCTATCATCTCGATTCATAACCACTTTAATGTGTCCTATTTGAATAAAGATCAAGTTGACACAAGTTTGAATAGAGCACATCTTTGTATGAATGTGGCTACCATGCTTGTGGATTCTGCTGGATTTTCAAGCTTGCTACCTTTGCTTTGAAAATTTGAGAGTTCTTCAACCTCACATCTAGTCTAACAATGGATAGCTTATTATTCAAACAATTTTGGGATCATATTCTTATTGACTTGGTGTGTTCAAAGATTCATGTAGTAAGGAATCCACAAAAATAAAAATGTGCTTTAAAAACTAAAAGCTATAAGGTATTGCTGTTGAATTATTTTCTGTTATGCACTTGTTTGACAATTATCAGATTAAATAAATAGTAGATGTATATACTAGCTCTTTCTAATTTGAACTTGTGTGCTGTCTATTTTTTTATACTATGCTTTAGTTGATGTCATAGGATGTTCTTTTCAAGCCTAATTGGGATTCCATTGAATTTTGGGCATATTATCATTCTCTTACTAATTAATGTCAGCAACCATTGTCAAGTTGGTGAGCATGTTACTAATTTTGTAAAATATAATTCTTGTTTTATTAGACATTATGTCAGCTTCAACCATTGGGCATATTATCATTCTTGTTTTACCAAGATTCAAGAGGCATCCGAAGAACCGGGAAAGGTGGTTCCAGATTCAATGGAGAAAGAGGACGTTGTCTCCTTCGAAGGTTCTCATGACGCCGATTCTGCTAGACGAAAAGCTTTCATGCTGTCCTATGACCTCAATAAAATGCACGAAGAGAATGAATATCCTTATAGTGGAATATCTCCTGGGAAGAAGAATGCATGGCACTTGGCTATGTGGACAACACGATACTTGAATCCTTGAGGACAGTGCTTTAAATATTTGAAGAATCTCGATTCAAGTTGTATAGGATAGTCGAGACTTGTTTGTTAATTTTTTTGTGCCTATAACTATTTAGAGAAATATTAGAGATTGTTCTTATTGGACAGTTTATCATATAGGAGAACATAAGAAATCTGATATTTAGTTATTGATACATTTGTTATTGTTTTGAGGTGAATAATTCTTCAATTGGGTTTATCACTATATTCTGTGCCACATTGGGTTTATCACAATTTTATCAACTCCAAAAAACAAAATTAATGAAAATAATAACAAATGAACGGTGAAAAATGCTATTTTGTGACTCTTGACACATTCATATACTGATATATTTTATTAGGACCAGCTAATTATCATAAGAAAAAGAAAACAGCTACCATCGTCATTATTGTACAAGACTATAAACATGTAGGAAGTAGCCATGGCAAGAAATAAAAAAGAATTACATAAGTTTTTGGTATATTAAAATTAATAGTTTATAGCTTGAACTATTGAAGATGAAAGTAGAGACCAATTTTAGGGATGGTCTGAATGTAACACCCTACCACACAGAGCTATATATATATATATATATATAATAGTCGAAAGAATGTAGTATACTAGGAGCCTTGAAGAATGGGTAAAAATAAAATCGCAAAAATTAAAAGTGCAACACACAGGAAAGAGATTACTTGCGCACGAAGAAAACTAGAGTTCACAAACATATATATAAGAAGAAAGAACAGAAGGTCAAGTATACAAAATAACAAGCTCCTGACTCAACCTACGAAGCTAAAGCTGGCCTGAAAATATTTACATACATATATATACTTAACCCAGAACCCAAAATACATATATAATCAATCCTGATTCTCCATAAACCTCTAAGAGGTGCAAAATAATACAAGTATATATATGAGGAGAGTCTATACACATATAGCAAAAGACTAAAAGTAAAACGCCAAGATGAATCCACTTCACTGTAGAAGTTCTAGAGTCAACCAAGGTGCCTCTCGACTTGCATCTGAAAAATAGAAATATCATATGGGATGAGAACCGAAGGTTCTCAGTATGGTAAAGGTGCCTGCATATATAAGATATAAGGTCCTGGGAATGCCAGAGGTAATCTTAGAACGCCGACACTCTGGTTATAAAACTTAAAGACTAAAGTAGAAGCCATAAGTCAAGGTGGTTTTTTAAGGATTCCTAACTTATCCAAGTCTTAAGCCTAACAAAATCCCTAACTTCTCAGCCTTTCCTCCGTTCTTCCATCTCCGGTAAAATTACAAAGACAAACAAGCAGACAAAGGCAAATACAAGTAGAATACAAGTAGTATAGATAGCAAATATAACAAATAGCATATTATAATCACTTAGGCTATCCCAATTAATGCAAAAATAAACAATTCAAATAATATGCATATGATGCATGCCTGTCCTATGGCTGATGATATCATTTGTCGGTTATATAGTGAATCCGACACGTCCTGGTAGCTAACCATGGACTGAAACACCCATGCGGAGCAAGTGGGTTTAAGCTACAACCCCTTTACTACTACCCGCTTAATCCAAAGCCAGTGGAATAACCACTATTGTGGCTAATATCCAGGCGAGTGTTTAAAAGCTCAACCTGGAGTAAGTGGGATGAACCACAACCCTTTTTACTACCCACGCATCACAATCACTAACCTGGAGCAAGCGGGATGAACCACAATCCATGCTAATACCCAAGTATCTCAAACATTGACCCGGAGCAAGCGGGACGTACCACAATCCTTGCTACTGCCCAGATATCTCAAACATATATTCATTCAATCTCAATTCATATTATCAATTATAATTCATCAACAACCATCTCATTTCGAATTCATTTATCATATTCATTCATTCATACATTATCAGTCATTGATTTTCAATTTTTTGTCATCATTCATAGCATCATCATCATTTTCACACACTTCATTTTATCCAAAAATCCGTCCACAGAAGATTGCAAGCCTAATTCTCTGCCTCTAGACTCAAAACAGAATTATCCTAGAATCTGAACCTATTTGAAATAGTTAAGTTGAATAAAATAAAAAAATCTATTTTCTCTTGCAAAAATTGGTTTCAAGTTTGAAATCTCTGCACTAAGACAGCAAGCTACCCTATTCTTAGAAAATTCACCAAAAATTATATTTTCACTTGATATATCTGAAATTTTTCAGAAATAAAATAGACTTATAGAGCTTTAAATCAGTCAAAGTCTCATAGAAAAATCATTTTTTTAGAGAGAGTTATACTGATTACAAGTTTGCTTTCAAAAAATGGTTTCACTTTCAAAACAACTAAGAGCTCTACTTTTAAAACAAGCACAACTTCTTCAAAACAATTTATGAAAGTACCACAAACAAGAAAATAGTCCTAGTATCAATTTTATTTTGGTCCCACTCAAAATTATGGTCAGGATTGGGAGATATAAGCTTGGAAAGTTGCTGGTTTGATTATGCAGCAGCAAAAAATCAGCTTTAAAGTAACAAACGTCAAAACTTTATATCTGCTAATCCAACCGTTAAACTTTAACCAAATTTTGTAGGATTGATATACACATGACATAGATTAAAGAAAAATTAATTTCATTCAATTGTGATGGTTAGATCATTCCCAAAAAGTATCCGAAGCTGCTGCTGGAAAATAGATTATGCAGAATTTTGCCAAACCTCAACTTTCAAAATATTTCAACCCCAACTCCTTTAAAACTTACCAAATCTTACCATAGTGGCCAAAACGAAACTCAACTACACCACATCATTCCTGAATACACTAATTTACCATCTCCATTAAGTTTTCAATCCAACAACCCATGTTTAACACAACATCTTTAATATATATCATCATGATCATATCCAACAATTTTAGTTCAATATAACAATATACATATTCATCAATACCTACATCATCATACACTTCAAATATCATCTTTCTACCATCATCAACTATATTCATGTCACAAAACTAATGAATTTATCATGTCTTAACAAATCAAACATACATTGTCAACTAAACTACCAATCAAATCCAACATTCTCAATCCAACTTATCCTAGGTCGTCTAGCCTAAGTTTTCACAAGATATTACATATTAAATAAGAGAAACCAAAATAATACATTGGCCGATTTCTCCCCTAAGCTTAAAACCACCAAAATTCAAGCTTCAAGATTCCTAGTCAACTCCAATGATTCCAGACACCAAGGGTTGTTCCAAGAGCTCCAATTCACCAATTCAAGCTCCAATTTAACATAAATTCAATATAATTCATATAATTCACTAAATTAGTACTAGGGTACGCAAAATTGGGTAACTTACAAGGGTTTAAAGTTTCTTTACCTTATCCATTGATGATTGGAGTATAATCTAACAATTATCCAATGGTAGATTGTACCTAAACCACCAAAATCATCAACATCACTCAAAACTCAAACTAATTTCGTGGAAAATAGGAGAATGGAAAAATGGGAATGACATACAAAAGTACTTACCACTTAGTTTAAATAAAATTGAAGAGGACTCCGAGATGAATGCGTGGCCACAAACGACTCGTCAATCGGAGCTCTAGATCAAAAGTTACGAGCGATTGAAAACGGATGTGAATAGTGTTCTTCCGAAACGCTTTTCCCCCTCTTCTCTTCCAACTTAGCTTTCTCCCTTTTTTGTGTGATTAATAAGCTGAAGGCTCATGAATGGGGCTGATATAGGTTAGGCCTTGGGCCCAATATGGGTCCGGTTCGATCGGTCCGGTCTGTTTGGTCTAATATTAGGTCAAATTCTTTAAAATTAGTATCTAAATTCATATTTTAATTAGCTCTATCTCATTAAATTATAAAATTTTATTTTCTAATTTTTCTGATTAATAATTAATTTAACAACTAATTATTTACTAATTTTGTGAGTTTTACACTGAATATCTGTTTTGGAACCAAAACATAAATTGCTAATTTTAAAGGAATCACTGAAGAAGCCTAAATTTAATTGTTAATTTGAAGTAAAATGAAAAAGAAAAAATGAGAAATAAAAGGTCATAATAAAATAGCGAAACCAAAATAAATGTTGAAAATATTCTAATTTAACAAGAATGAAAGCTAAAATCAAATAACTGTTATAACAAGTTAAACCCCTGGTGCTATAACTTTTTGCTATGCAACCTTTTATATATATATATATATATATTGCAATTCATTTTTTAAATTTAGCTTCAGTGCGCCCCAATCCTTCTCTCCAATCATTATACATTGTCCACCACTATAGCCTTAACTCACAGCCGTGCACCTATTGAACCAACCCCTCGCCCAAAGAGGCTCTTACCTCCCCCGCCAGCACATGTCGTTGTTGTCGCCGACGAGGACCGCTCACTCGTGTCGCCGTCTTGGTCCCTAGAAGGTGCCTGTTACGTCGCCGTATAATCTTGCGTGGTCGTCGACTGGTTCGGGCCTACTGCTGTGGCGTGTCCTCTCTTCCCCGATAAGCACCAATATATCTTTCAATTTGTGATGTTAAGATGCAATTATGCAAGCATACTATTATGCCCTTTCAAACATTATTATCTCTTAATTCGTAAGTAGTGTAGCCTTTCACACTGCTCAAGAAATAGGAAAGCTCTGTTAATGTTGGCTTTCTCAACACTCTTCTTATTATTTATTAATACTATCTATCATACAATCTGAATAAATTATTATAATTGTCTATTGTATACGTTTCAT
>NC_029772.3:82383301-82396520 GCF_000817695.3 Arachis duranensis
TTTCGGCAGTTCTATTTACTTTTCGCATAATAAAATTATTAAAAGAAAGGTGGATCCTTGTACCATGTATGAGTACTACTGTGACAAATTCAGTTGTTATTATGATAGCAATGGAAACCAAAATCAAAACCATCTTGTGGTAGAAGTTGCAGATGCAACCTATGAAACCAGCACACTACTTAATAATTAACATCACATGGCCTCTTTTCATGTTTTTTAATATAGAAACAAAATTATGCATAGCTAACACAAGAAAGACAATGGAGTGACATAATGGCTGTTACAAAATCATCACTTTTTGTTAATTAGATAAGTATTTGATTGAATACTTGAGTGTTATTTGTTGTATTTGAAATTAGGGTAATTGACCTTCTTAATCTTTTTGAATAACCAGTGCTATTCTGGAACTTCCAATTAATCATGTTGGCGGTTTTTAAAGTTGCTAGTGGCTACTCCCATTCATTGAACTAACTCTTCCTTTGTTTTAAAATTAATTTTCATATATATTAACAGTTAAAAGTGAGTCACAAATAGAGAAAAAATATTGGAAAGGTAAGATGAAATAGAGTTCCATAATCATATGGATAAATAGTATTTTTGTTTTGGGAATAACTCTAGATAAAAGCTTACGTGCAGAGAAGATTTTTTTTTACCATATATGAATTCTGTTTTTGTTTATTTTATAAATACGCACATTCAAATATATCTGTGTGCTCTGGGCTATAGTGTTTCCTCCAAGAATCCTATAAAGGAAGAAACATAATTTGCTTGTAATTATGAATATATCTGTGTTCTCTGGTTGATAATTTAATTCTATTGATATATATGTAATAGGTAATATAGGGTTTTAATTATGAATTATGAAAGTATACCTCTTGCTTTGACTCTCATTCATTGTAATTTGTTTTATTTGGGAAACATGTGCCATTTATCTTTTAAGATGGGTAGGAAAGGTCGTTACACGAAAAAACCCAAATTAAGACTAGGATGTCAGCAACTTCAAACGGCTCCACCTCCGGCTTCGGCTTCCCACCGTGATGACTCTCAAATTCTCCCGGACAGTGGTGATAGTGTCCCTACAACTTCACGTCCGTTCCTTCCGCCGTGAAGTGTACCAAGGCATGCTACACAAACAAGCACAAATAACATTCAAAACTCGGAGCCAGACCACGTAAACTTGGCAGCTAATGCAAATGATGTAGATTCTCTTGATCAAGAAGCTGGTGACCCCTTTGTTGATACTAGTGCTCAGAGTCGCAAAGGACACAAGACTATAGAGTTTTGGGAAATTAAGATAATCGGTAACGTATTTAATAATTTTTCTTTGTTCAACATGATTTAGATTCTATGTTACATATTAATTTTCTCGCATGCTATCCACAATGGATACATGTATAAGGTATTATATTTGGCTTATAGATTCTGACGGCACAATCAAGCCGACAAAACTAAGCGTAAGGGTGGCTATGGAACGGCTTAACGATAGAAAAATCGTGCTCAAGTTCAACAATGCAAATCAAGCAATTGGAGATGAAGCTGGACTGTTGAGTGCGTGCTTGGTCTGTTGGGATCTGACTGTGAAAAATTTTCTATCTGTGGGGATAGTTGGCATAAGATTAACACTAAAGACAAGGTTTATAACGAATGTGTCAAGGTATATATTTATATCCCCTTTGTGTTAAATATTCTTATTCTTACAATTATTGACAATATGTATTATCTGTGTAGCAAATTTTTTACTTTGATGAAGTTAGTGAAAGAACTATCAAGAAAAATATTTTGAAAAGTACAGAGAAGGCTTGGAAGGAAACAAGGCTGAGGTTGTATAATGATTATTACGAGCCAACATTCACAAATGAACAAAACATTGAGCGTTGTCCACCGGGAAATGATCGAGAGCACTGGAGATGGTTCCTTGACTATCGCGCCAAAGCTGAAATAAAGGTAATCTAGTAATTCATTGGTACACAACAATAGAACTTATTTAGTATTGAGTCATTTTAAATAAGTTTCTAATCACCCTTTGTCTCTGATGTACCAACAGGAGAAGTGCAAGAAAAACACGATTAATCAATCAAAACAACTATATACCCACACTGGCGGTTCAAAAAGCTTTGCACGGCGGATGGAAGAAGAGGTACTTTACCTTTTTATTCACTCTTTAGAATATTTCTATGACTTAAGTTTCCTTGATTGTGTGGAATACAATGATGGCATAAACTTTGTTGATACGGTCGAAACAACAAGGGAAATGAGTCGGTAGAGGAGAGTTATGAATCACAGTGCACACAAAAAAAGATCCTCCTATACCAATGATGAAGCAATAGCAATTGGTGTAAGTACTACTTTTTAGAATTGATTGATAAAATTATGATCTCTATTTTGGTTGTTTTATGTAAATAACTTTTGAAACCAATTTTTTCAACATATTCTTTTATGGTAACAAAGACTTATCAATTATGCTCATACGCATTACATGACTAGAAAAAATTTTGGGTGACAATCCTTTAGTTAATAGATCCGCTATCATTATATCAGTACCAATATGCTCAATAGACACTTTTTATTTCTGTACTTCTTCCTTAACTGTCAAGAACTTCAAATCTATGTGCATACTTAGATTACTTGTCATTCTTAGAAAAGAAAGTAATTGCAGAAATATTGCAATAAAGCTTTAGTGGCTTAACTCTTTCAATGATACTAAGCCTTGAGATAAAATTACTCAACCACAATGCTTGAACTGTGGCTTCAAAGCATGCCACAAGTTCTACCTCCATAGTAGAAGTATCAATGATAGACTCTTTTGCACTTTTCCATGAAATAGCTCTTCCATCCAACATAAAAAAGTTTATTTTCTCGAGTCTATACATCTAGCAAAATCTGAATTTGAATGGCCAACCACATCAAGGCCATCTAATTTTCTGTAAGTAAGCATGTGTTCCTTCGTGCCTTGTAAATACCTAAGGAATTTCTTTACAACTTTCTATTGGTCTATTCTAGGATTACTTTGATACCGATTCAACATCCCTAAAGCAAAACTTATATCGAGTCTAGTGCATGTCTGAATATACATCAGACTTCCAACCACCGAAGCATAAGGAATATACTCCATTGCTTTTGTTCCAATTCATTCTTGGGACATTGCATTTGACTAAATTTATCTCCCTTATGAATTGGAATTATTCCTGAAGAATGATGAGCGGATAATTTATATGCTTTTTGCCATTATTTTTAGGTAGTTTTTAGTATGTTTTAGTTACTTTTTAGCATATTTTTGTTAGTTTTTATGCAAAAATCACATTTCTGGACTTTACTATGAGTTTGTGTGTTTTTTTGTGATTTCAAGTATTTTCTGGCTGAAACTGAGGGACCTGAGCAAAAATCTGATTCAGAGGCTAAGAAAGGATTGCAGATGCTGTTGGATTCTAACCCTCCTACACTCGAAGTGAATTTTCTAGAGCTACAGAAGCTCAATTGTGGCGCTCTCAAATGAGTTGGAAAGTAGACATCTTGGACTTTCCAGCAATGTATAATAGTCCATACTTTGTTTGAGATTTGATGGCCCAAACTGGCATCCAAACGCCCACCAGAGACCCTTTTCTAGCGTAAAACGTCGGAATTAGCGCCAGAACTGGAGTTAAACACCCAAACTGGCATCCAAGCTGGCGTTTAACTCCAAGAATAGCCTATGCATGTGAAAGCTTCAAAGCTCAGCCCAAGCACACACCAAGTGGGCCCCGAAAGTGGATTTCTGCACTTAGTTACTCATTTTCTGTAAACCTTAGTAACTAGTTTAGTATATATAGCACTTTTTACTATTGTATTAGAGGCTGGCAGCTTTTGAGAATTATCTTATGCCACTTGGGAGGCTGGCCATTCGGCCATGCCTAGACCTTCTTCTCTTATGTATTTTCTACGGTGGAGTTTTTACACCTCATAGATTAAGGTGAGGAGCTCTGCTGTTCTTCATGAACTAATGCAAGTATTATTGTTTCTCTTTCAATTCATGCCTACTTCTTCTCCAAGATATACTCTCGTACTTAATTCAGTTAAGTCAGAATGAAGGGGGTGACCTGTGACAATCACCCACTATCTTCGTTACTCGCTTAACCAAGATCCGCATGCCTGACAACCACAAAGCAGTCTATATGATGTTCAACGCAATCATTGGATGACAGCCAAAGTATATTCTCTTGGGTCTTTGATCCATGGATTTGCATTGCCTCTCCTGACAACAGAGCATCCGAATTCATGATTAGAACTGATAAACCACTATTTTATAGTTTATATTGTGTTTAATTGTGTGGTTTTGTCATGATCTTTACCCACTTATTCATCAATTTAGCATGCATTTAGATTTCCTTCCTGAATTTATTACATGTTTGAAAATTGCTTCCTAGAGACTTTAATTATTTAATTTTAATTCTCCTTTATTCCATTCGATGCCGTAATATGTGTGTCAAGTGTTTCAGGCTTTATAGGGCATGAATGAGATGGAGATTGGAGAGGAAGCTAGCAAAAATGGAAGGAACACAAGAATTTGAGGAGATAACCAGCGAAAAGTGACGCGGTCGCATGGCTCAAGTGACCGCGCAAAGGAGCGCAAATCGCAGTGACGCGGCCGCATAGCTTGCGCGGCCGCGCGGATTGGAAAGCACAAGCGACGCGGTAGCGTGGGCGACGCGAACGCGTGAAGAGGAAAAGCGCTAGCGACACGTCCGCATGGACGATGCGATCGCGTGACATGCGCGATCTGCATAAACTGCAGAATCTGAAACCAGTGACTTTGGACCCTATTTCGGCCCAGTTTTCGGCCCGGAACAGCAGACTAGAGTCAGAGAATATGCAGAAACAAGAGACACATTCATTGAGTAGTTTAGATCTAGTTTTTGACTCTCTTATGTTTTTCTCTCTAGTTTGGAGAATTTTAATTTTCAATTGATCTTAGCATTGGAACATTGAGAAGAGTTATTTTCCTCATCAAGACTTCATCATCCTAGTTTGTTCTCTTAACTTGGTTTTATTCTTCCATGTTCTTTGTTATGTTCAATTTTGTCATTCAGATATTTTTATGATTAATTAATGCAAGGATTATTTCTTTTTAATTTAATTTCCATTCCAATAATCATGTCTTCATTTAATTCCCTTTCATGTGCCATGAATTCTTTATTTACAATGCGTGAGTAGTTTTATTACTTGATGGGGAGTTGATTAAAGGGAACTCTTGAGTTGGAAGGATTGAAAGAAAAAATTTGTAATTGCGTTAAATGTTGGATTGCTATCCTGTCACCGACGCCAATTCCTTTAAACTAAGTGGGTTGCAACTTGTGAACAGATCTGGCATTTCCACTTGTTTGACTTTTACTTATCTAGTAAGGGATAACCAAACAGAACAACTATTAATTATAAATTAATCTTACAATCACACCATCAATGATAGAGAGTCTAACCAATCAATTCCTAATCAAGGCCTTTCATTTTTATTATTTAAAATTCTTCAATTTAAATCCCAATTTACTTAGCTCAACTCTTTTTGGAATATCTGATTAATAATACAGCACACTTTTCTGTAACTCGTTGGGAGACGACCTGGGACTTAAAACTCCCAGTAATTTTAATTTAAACTTTCAGTGACATATTTCTAAATTGATAGGCAGATTTTCGGTGAGTTAAGAACTATACTTGCAACATAACCATTTTAATAAATTTTTAATTCACCAGCTTCTGCATCCTCATCAAGAACCTTCGTGGTATAGGCTAGAACCAATAGACAGCATTCCTGAGATCCGAAAAGTCTAAATCTTATCTGTGGTGTTCCGAGTAGGATCTGGGAAGGGATGACTGTGACAAGTTTCAAACTCACGACTGTTGGGCGCAGTGACAGTGTGCAAAAGGATCAAGGGATCCTATTCCGACACAAGTGAGAACCGACAGATGATTAGATCTGTGGTAGCTGTGCCTAGTATTTTTCATCTGAGACGAGAAATTCGACAATTGATTAGCTTTACAAAAACCATAGCCAGACCATTTTCACTGAGAAGATCATACAGCTTGCCATGGAAGGGAGGACGCATGGTTGGATGAAGACAATAGGAAACCAGAGGTTCAGAAGCAATAAAGCATCTCCAAACGCTTATCCGAAATTCCCACCAATGAATTACATAAGTATCTCTATGTTATTTTCCATTTTATTTATCTTTTAATAATCAAATCCTCATAACCATTTGAATCTGCCTGACTGAGATTTACAAGATGACCATAGCTTGCTTCAAGCCGTCAATTTCCGTGAGATCGACCCTTACTCACGTAAGGTATTACTTTGACGACCCAGTGCACTTGCTAGTTAGTTGTGCGGAGTTGTGAAAAGTGTGATCACAATTTCGTGCACCAAAGAACAACCTTCCATTCTAAATCTCTTTAACACCTTTTTTTATATTTCCTTTCTGTGACAATCCTAATGTAAATTATGATCTATCATGGAATATTTATATTCTTATTACATAGGATGCATTACCCATATCTTTCATCTCAAATTTATTAGAAAGAAAGCTCTTTATATCATATAACAAACTAATATCATTAGCAGCAAGAAGTATGTCATCAACATATAAGACCAATATAATAAACTTGCTCTCACTAATTTTTATGTAGATACATCTATCTACAATGTTCTCCACAAAACCATATGATAAGATGGTATCATTAAATCTGATAAACCATTATCTAGAAGCTTGTTTTAGTCTATATATTGACCTGTTCAATTTACACACAAAATTTTTTTCTGTGGTAAAAAACCTTTGAGATTGGTCCATATAAACATCTTCTTCTAAATCACCATTGAAAAAGGTAGTCTTTACATCCATTTGATGAATCTCTAAATCATAATGAGCTACCAAAGTCATAACAATTCTTAAAGAATTCTTCTTTGAAACTGGTGAAAAAGTTTTTTTTTTTTGTAGTCAATGCTATCTTTTTTAGTGTAAACTTTGACAATAAGTCTAATCTTATAACTTTCAATATTGTCTTGTGAGTCACATTTGGTCTTAAATACCCATTTACAACTAATTTATTTTGAACCTTTAGGCAATTCGACTAGATCCTAAACTTTATTGTCATCCATCAATTTCAACTCTTCTTCCATAACATTAAACCATTTTTCAGAATTGTGAGATTCTATGGCTTGCTTAAAAAATATTGGATCCTTATCAATTCTTAAGTCATATTCTTCCTTAAGTGAGTAAACCACAAAATTATCTAAAATAGCTAGTCTTTTCTACCTTACTGACCTTTTTAAGATTTCTTGTGGTTCATCTATCACTTGTTTATTTAGGACTTGTACATCATTGTTAGGCTCAACAGTTATATGTTCATCTAGTGAGTTTAAAATATTTCATTGTTGTCTTGGCATGTTATGTAATTGTGACATAACAATAGGAACAACAACTTAAGAAGAACTATCATGTGTAGGAGTTATTACATGATTCTCTCGAATATCCACCTTTCATAATTCCTCACTCCCACTAAAATGACCATTTTCAAGAAAACTAGCATTTCCAGATTCAGTTATTCTCGTACTATGATTAGGACAATAAAATATATACCCTTTTAATTTATCTGGATAGCCGATGAAGTAACCAGTAATAGTACTTGCATCAAGCTTTTTTTTGGATTATATGCTCTTACTTCTGCTGGATAGTCCTAAACATGAAGATGCCATAAACTGAGTTTTCTTCCTGTCTATAGTTCATAAGGTGTCTTAAAAACCGCTTTACTAGGAACCTTATACGGCAGATATGAAACACCCTACCACATAGAGCTTTACGCTTAAGTCGTAAATTAGAGGTGGCAAGGTATTACGACCTCTAGAAAGACAAAATACACACACACACACACACACACACACACACACACACACACACATACACACACACACACACACACACACACAAAAGAAGAATAGTTTAACTAGGAGCCTTGTAAAAAGGGGGTAAGAAAAATAAATAGAAATCATGTCACACTCGAAACATTGAGGATAAAAATTGTGATGGTAGAAAGCATAAGGGATATATATATAGATGATATAGAATTCTAACAATTTATATATCAAACTCTAGACTAAACCCGCAAAGTGTAGACCGGCTAGAAATATATACAAACATCCCAAAATACAACCAAAATATAAACCAAAAGGCCATTTCTCCAAAATCAACCTCTAGAAGGGATAATATAAGTTTTATATATCAATGGAGAGTATTTATACATATATGAGCTAAGTAAAAAACATAAATATGCCCAAAACTAGTTCTTTCCTTCCAAAAGTCTCCAGCATGCTCAGCGAGGTGCCTCACATCCTGCATCTGAAAAATAACAAATATATATGGAATGAGAACTGAGTGTTCTTAGTATGGTAACAATACCCAAATAGATAAGATATAAGGCTCCAAGAAGGCAAAGGCAATCCTAAACTCCATAGTCCCAGATCAAAGTCGAAAGTTCTCACTAAACCAGAAAATAGGGTAATGCTATCTAAGGATTCTAATCTATCTCTTCATTCAAATATATCTCCTCATGTTCAGTTTTCTGCGAACCTCTAAATCACCAATGTGGAGCAACCCTCAGCGTCACCCCGACCAACATGAGGGATCTCTCAAAAGCAAACACATACAAGGCATGTAAGTAATACACAATTAAGAAAACATGTAAAGCATTTAAGTCACATATCATATAGGTACAAATAATTCAATTAGGCAAGCCAAAACACAAAGTGCATACTCAAATAAATCATACAAATGCACGTGATTCGTGTCTGCCCTATGGCCAATGAGCTCATCTGTCGGTTATACAGTCAAACCCGACATGTCTGGTAGCAAATCCTAGACATTTCATGCGTGCGCGCATCCCCAAGAGTTATTAATACATATTCAATCATTTATCATCTCATTAGGGGAATTATCTGGAAAGTTAAAGTGTCCGGCCAAATCTTGCGATGGAAGGTCAATAGAGTATCGAGTCTCGACTTGGAGCATGTGGGGGCGAGCCACTGCATCTACCTAGGAAAACATGTATCTCAGATATTTAAATGCACATAGCATTTAGATATTTAGCTAAAAATTCATCAATATCATCATCACCATTGATGAGCAGATAATTTATACGCTTTTTGGCATTGTTTTTAGGTAGTTTCTAGTATGTTTTAGTTACTTTTTAGTATATTTTTATTAGTTTTTATGAAAAAATCATATTTCTAGACTTTACTATGAGTTTGTGTATTTTTCTGTGATTTCAGGTATTTTCTGGCTGAAATTGAGGGACCTGAGCAAAAATCTGATTCAGAGGCTGAGAAAGGACTGCAGATGTTGTTGGATTCTAACCCTCCTGCCCTCGAAGTGGATTTTCTAGAGCTACAAGAGCCCAATTGGCACGATCTCAATTGTTTTGGAAAGTAGACATCTTGGGCTTTCCATCAATGTTTAATAGTCCATACTTTGCCCGAGATTTGATGGCCCAAACTGGCGTCCAAACGCCCACTAGAGACCACTTTTTCGCGTTAAACGCCGGAACTGGCACCAAAACTGGAGTTAAACGCCCAAACTGGCATCCAAGCTGGGTTTAACTCCAAGAATGGCCTATACACTCGAAAGCTTCAAAGCTCAGCCCAAACACACACCAAGTGGGCCCTGGAAGTGGATTTCTGCACTATCTACTCATTTTCTGTAAACCTAGGTTACTAGTCTAGTATAAATAGCACTTTTGACTATTGTATTTTATCTTGGTATCTTTGGAATATCTTTTTATCTTTTTTATCACTCTTGGGAGGCTGGCCATTCGGCCATGCCTAGACCTCATTCTCTTATGTATTTTCTATGGTGGAGTTTCTACACCTCATAGATTAAGGTGAGGAGCTCTACTATTCCTCATGAATTAATGCAAGTACTACTGTTTTTCTTTCAATTCACGCCTACTTCTTCTCCAAGATATACTCTTGTACTCAATTCAGTTAAGTCAGAATGAAGGGGGTGACCTGTGACAATCACCCACTATCTTCGTTACTGGCTTAACCAATATCCGCGTGCCGGACAACCATAAAGCGGTCTACATAATGTTCAACGTAGTCATTGGACGACAGCTGGAGTATATTCTCTTGAGTCTCTAATCCACAGATTTGCATCGCCTCTCATGATAATAGAGCATCCGAATTCGTGATTAGAACCTTCGTGGTATAGGCTAGAACCAATAGACAGCATTCCTGAGATCTGGAAAGTCTAAACCTTGTCTGTGGTATTCCGAGTAGGATCTGGGAAGGGATTACTGTGACGAGCTTCAAACTCACGACTGTTGGGTGCAGTGATAGTGTGCAAAAGGATCAAGGGATCCTATTCCAACACAAGTGAGTACCAATAGATGATTAGATCTGCGGTAGCTGTGCCTGGTATTTTTCATCCGAGACGAGAAATCCGACAGTTGATTAGCCGTACAGAAACCGTAGCTGGACCATTTTCACTGAGAGGATTATACAGCTTGCCATGGAAGGGAGGACGCATGGTTGGATGAAGACAATAGGAAAGCAGATGTTCAAAAGTAACAAAGCATCTCCAAACGCTTATTTGAAATTTCCACCAATGAATTACATAAGTATCTCTATGTTATTTTCCGTTTTATTTATCTTTTAATTATCAAATCCTCATAACCATTTGAATTCACCTGACTTAGATTTACAAGATGACCATAGCTTGTTTCAAGCCATCAATCTCCGTGTGATCGACCCTTACTCACGTAAGATATTACTTGGATGACCCAGTGCACTTGCTGGTTAGTTGTTCGGAGTTGTGAAAAGTGTGATCCCAACTTCGTGCACCAAGTTTTTGGCGCCGTTGCCGGGGATTGTTCGAGTTTGGACAACTGAAGGTTCTTCTTGTTGCTTAGATTGGATAATTTTATTTTTATTTTCAAAAAATATAAAAAAATTTAATAAAATCATAAAAAATAAAAATATTTTGTGTTTCTTGTTTGAGTCTAGTGTCAAATCCTAAGTTTGGTGTCAATTACATGTTTTTAATTTTCTTAAAGTTTTCGAAAAACAAAAAAATATGCATTGTGTTCTTCTATGATCTTCAAGTTGTTCTTGATTATTTCCTTTGTTCAATCTCATGATTTTCTTGTTTTGTGTTTTATGTTGTTTTTCATATGCATTTTCGACTTCATAGTGTCTAAACATTCAAAATTTCTAAGTTTGGTGTCTTGCATGTCTTTCTTTTCTCAAAAAATTTCAAAAATATGTTCTTGATGTTCATCATGATCTTCAAAGTGTTCTTTGTGTTCATCTTGACATTCAAAGTGTTCTTGCATGCATTATTGGTTTGATCTTAAATTCTTATGTTTTGAGTCATTTTGTGTTTTTCTCTCCTCATTAAAAATTCAAAAAAGTCAAAAATATATATCTTTTTAAGTAAATAATACAGAGAAATGAAGATTCAGAACATAAAGCAGAAGAATCACAGAGAAAAAGAGCTTACTGGCAATAAAACGCCAGTAAAGAGGCAATTTGGGCGTTAAACGCCAGAATGGGCAGCGTTCTGGGCGTTTAACGCCAGAACTGGCAGCATTCTGGGCATTTAGAAAAACACCCAGTAAAGAAGGATTTTTGGCGTTTAACGCCAGTCAGGGTATCTGGCTAGGCGTTAAACGCCCAAAGAGGTAGCCAAATGGGCGTTAAACGCTAGAATGGATAGCATTCTGGGCATTTAACGCCAGGATGACACAAAGAAGGTAATTTCATTTCCAATTCAATTTTTTTCAAATTTACATGTTTTAATTCATACTTTTAAAATCTTATTTTTTAATATTTTCAAAAGTCCTTGCTAACAATTAATGTTTTGATTCAAAAATTTCAAGTTTGTTACTTTCTTGTTAAGAAAGTATCAATCTTTAAATTCTAGAATTATATCTTTTAGTTTTTTGTTAGCCAAGTCATCAATTTTAAAAATCAATTCTTTTTAATTTCTTTTTCAATCATATCTTTTCAAATCATATCTTTTTCAATCAACTCTTTTTCAATCATATCTTTTTAAATTTTAATTTCAAAATCTTTTTCTAACTTCTTATCTTTTCAAAACTATTACAAAATCTTTTTCAACTAATTACTATTTCTTATCTTTTTCAAAACCACCTAACCACTTTTCCACTTCCAATTTTCGAAAATCGCTAACCACTTTTTCAAGTCTTTTTAATTAACTAATTATTTTAGTTTTAATTTTCGAATACTCTCTCTCTCTCGTCTCTTTCTATTTATTTGCTAACAATTCTCTTCTACTTATAATTCGAATCCTCTCTTTCCCTCTATGTTTCCCTCTGTGTTCGAATTCTTCTTATTTTCTCTCTACCTCATTCTTCTATTCTTCTTTTCCTCAGACACCTCAAGGAATCTCTATATTGTGATATAGAGGATTCCACTACTCCCTTTGTTCTCTTCTTTTTCATATAAGCAGAAACAAGGATAAAAACATTCTTGTTGAAGCTGATCCTGAACCTGAAAGCACTACTAGAAATAGGGCTTTTTCGGACAAAAATTTCAAACGAAATTTATTCCGTCTGAATGACTTTTTCATTTCGAACAAATTTGAGACAAATGTTGAATAATTTTTAGTGGAGATATTGAAATAATATATTCTGTCCTAAATTTGTCTAAATTTTGTCCCAAATTTTGGCGCCAAAATTTTCATACAGATTAGCAACATATTTTGGACAAAAACTATAATTCGTCCGTATTTCATCTGAATATGCGCAATAATTTCAGACGGATTTGGGACGCATTTTGAAAAATGTTAATTTTATCCCAAATTTATCTATAATTAGTCTTAAATGTTTTTACTATAACTAACCTTCGAAGTAGACAAAATTTTTTCCCACAAATTTGAGACAAAAATAGCATCATTTGTAAATTCCGTTTGAAAATTCATCAATTTTCAAACAGATTTCAAATATTTATCAAAAACTTTTAAAATTTAGTATAAAAATATTATTTATATTTTAAATTAGTCTATGATTTGTCCCAAATATTTTTACTATTCTAAAATAAAGTTTTTTTTCCTAAAATAACCTTAATTATATATAACTTATAAAAAGGTACCGTTTTTGTTTGCACCTTTCAACTCCAAAACTTCTTGATCAAAATATGAAATAATGATCATACCAATTAACATTTTATTTATTATTATACATA
>NC_029772.3:82397171-82399297 GCF_000817695.3 Arachis duranensis
TTTTGATTTTTTTAGTTACCTCATATTATTTTTTAATTTATTCTTTTAATTATTTACGTTATAATAATTCACATTTTAATTTTTTAACAAATTTAAGATAAAGTGTATCAAAGAATTACATATGTAAAATTCTTAAAAATAAATTAGAAGAGTGCTAGGGGTCAGTAGATTTTGTGATTTGTAGTCATCAATTAGTCATCAGTAGTGTTTTTAATGGTGTGAGATTACATCTAATAGTGGACAATTACTCATTTTTCCTCTAATGATTAAATGCTGGCCAAATTTTAATAAAAGTGCTGGCTCTTAGACTTTCTCAATAAATTATATCCAATCTTCTAAAAAAATAGTAAAAATAAAATATAATAAAAAAATCACGTAAAATAAAAAAAGTCATATACTTTTTCATAAGATTGTAGTATATTAAAAATTTAAAAAAATACAAATAAATACATTTCTTAGTGGACTTTTTCATACTATTCATTTTGATCTTCATCCTTATTGTTCTCGTCGTCATCCTCGTTCTCATCCTCATCCATATCTTCGTCTTCATCCCCAAGTGGCGCCATAGAAATCATTTTCATATTCACCATAACCTGTGCCTTTGACATATATTCCATAATTCTGAGTTGACTTTCCACTTGAGTGAGATCTTGTGTGAAACTTGAAGCCATTGACTTTGTAGATAGGCCAACATTTAACAATTCTCAAAGGACCCCATGCCAAGGAATGAATATTCGAATCTGTCACATTATTTAAAGGATCATGAACCTATATTAAATAAGAACCAATAAGTTAGAATATAATATGTCATCTACCAAAAATTGTGTTTACAATAAGACTATCATATCATGTTGACTTACATAATTTTTAAACCATTTTGCAAAATTCGCTTCAATAAATTGATTAACTTGTTCATCACTTAAAGTAATATGATCTTGGCGTATGAAATCCACAAAGATCCTATAGTACATGAATTTCAAATAAATTAAAATTATTAATATAAGAAAATATTATTAATAGTAAGAATATATATAGGAAGATAAATACTCACTCAATATATGGCTTAATTTCATCACAGTTTATTAGTATATGATTCATGGCTGCACTGAATTCTTTGTCATCTAAATAACGAGTTTTGCATTCACCAGCCAAACAACCAGGCAAATTAAAAATAGATAAATTTTGCTCAATTGAATCATCACCTTCATCATTTTGCTTTGCGTCGATGCTAGTTTGGTTAAAATAGTACTCACAAAAATAAGAAATCTCCTCAATTAGGTATGATTCAACGATAGATCCTTCAACATGTGCTTTGTTCTTGACCTTTTTCTTAAGATGATGGAGAAATCTATCATGAAAAAATTTATAACAAAAATCAAATAACAAATAGTTGACTTAATAAAACAGTAAAAAGAAATTTGAGAGTAAATATAGAGGTGTGAATAAGGTACCTCTCAAAAGGATACATCCATCTATATTGCACAGGACCACCAAGCAATGCTTCAAATGGCAAATGAATAGGTAGATGTTCCATTGAGTCAAAAAAATTCAGGAGGAAAAATACGTTCTAGCTTACATAGCACAATTGGAATATTTTCATTTAACTTATTTAGAACATCTTCTCGTAACGATGTTGAGCACAAATCTCGAAAGAATTGACTTAACTCTGTTATTGGCTTCCAGATCTGCTCTGGCAATGAACTAAAAGCAATTGACAGTAAACATTCCATAAATATATGACAATCATGACTTTTCATTCCATATAACTTGTCCTCTTTCATGTCAACACATCTCCCTAAATTTGAAACATACCCATCAGGCATCCTTAACTCTTTCACCCATTCACATATTGCCCTCTTTTGCTGGAGCGTAAATGTGTAGTTTGCTTTAGGTTTTATAATTTTACCTCCACTTTGTTCTGGCAGTTCTAAATTTTTTCGCTTGCAGTATAATGACAGATCCATTCTAGCCTTTGCATTATCTTTAGTCTTCTCTTTGATGTCCATGACAGTATTGAATATATTATCAAATACATTCTTCTCAATATGCATTACATCAAGGTTATGACGGATTAAATTATGACGCCAATAAGGCAAATCCCAAAATATGCTTCTTTTGGTCCAATT
>NC_029772.3:82399499-82403752 GCF_000817695.3 Arachis duranensis
ATAATCATGGATAAAAACATGTAAGGAGTTTTCATGCACATAGAAGGAGGCAGGTTATACGGAGTGACAATTATTGGCCAACATGAATATTGTTTACCAGATTGACCAAAAGGGGTGAATCCATCAGCACATAATCCTAGTCTGACATTGCGTGGTTCTTGAGAAAATTGTGGATGTTTTCTATCAAAATACTTCCATGCTTTTGAATCCGATGGATGCTCAAGAACTCCTTTAAACTCGTGATCAAAATGCCATCGCATGTGAGATGCTGTGTTCATTGAAGCATAAAGTCTTCTTAAACGAGGTATAAGCGGTAAATAGTGCATTCGTTTCAAAGGCACTTGTTTACCCTTTTTACCTATCTTGTACCTTGGAGAATGACAAAATTTACATTCCTTTCTTGGTATATCATCCTCCTTGTAATACAGCATACAACCATTAATGCAACAATCAATTTTATTGCTTTCCATGCCAAGTTTCGATACTAGCTTCTTTGCTTCATAAAAATTGGAGACAAGTTATCCTTAGGAATCACTTCTTTCATAGCTTTCACGAAATCATCAAAGATTTGTTGAGATACATTCTCTTTAGCTTTTATACTCAACATTTTAACTGCCATTGATAATTCTGAATGACTAACACATCCCTCAAATAATGGGCGCTGAGCAGACTGTAATAAATCATAAAATTTTTTAGTTTCTGCATTCGGAGGCTCCTCCATGTGTTCTTCAAATTGACTCATTAATTCTGGTCCAGCAGCATCAACCACCATAGATTCATATGAATTTCTTGTTGGCACACTAACATGCGGAGAAGAACATGTGCCTTCTTGGTTATCATGATCTACATTCAAATGCAATGGACTCTCTCCATGTGAATCCCAACACCAGTATCTTGGCATGAAACCATATTTATATAAATCTAGTAAAACTTCATCCGGAGTTGAGAAAATTTTATTTTTATGTTTGTTGCAAGGACATCTAAGTAGACTGCCTTCAAGTACAAATTGAGGTTGTTTTGTAACTGTATCAATAAATTGTCGAACACCATTGATAAATTCCTGTCGTAATCCTCCTCGGTTAGGCAAATTTCTATTGTACATCCACTTTCGATGATCTGGAATTTCCATATCTACATATAAAGTATATAATAATTTTCATAATCAATAATTGAGTATAAAACTAAAATTAAATTAAATAAATATAAAATAATTCAGTTGTGTTTATATATAATATATAGAATAATTAGCACATAGATTTCCAAATGAATATACTAGTATGGTGGCATTCCTTATCCTTGCCTTTCAAGAAGACATGGGTTTGAAACCCATTGCATGTCTCATACATAATGACATAAAATTAAATATTATTTTAAAATAATACTAGTTAGTTATTTTTTATTCTCTTTTTTCCTCCGTTTTTTATTCTCTTTCTATCTTCTCTTCAATCGCAGTTAGTTACTATCATATATTAGTTCATAATTATTACACTCAAAAGTGAATACTAATACGTAAAAACAAAAATAAAAAATATTGTTTTAACTTAATAGAAAAGCGGCTGAAGAGACAGTGTAGTGCCTGTTGAGCCGCTAGTATATATATACACAAAAAAATTGAATTTTGATTTCTTGTAGCATTTATAACCAAAGCATATAATAATTTTGATCTATGAAAACTTTCATATATGTTTCTCTTTGTTTGCAAAATATATATCTTAGTAAAGTTTTTTGTATGACAATAATATAACTAGCATCACCGTAACATCGAGATGCATATAATTAACTCGTTTTAATAAGTAGGGATTTTCCATGAACCTTTAAATTTAATCTAAAAATTTACTGGTTAAATTAATCATGAAGTTTTTGAGATAATGTTTATCACATATAGATTTTCAAATACAAACATAAAGCACCTATAAAGTGATGCTGAGAAGAAGAAAACGATATAACTAATACGTTATGTATATATGAATCAATTCATCATCGGGATAAAATTTTGTTTAGACACAAATTTATATTTGACATTAATTTAATGGAGAATGTTAGGGAATTAAAATTTCTGTTTAATATAGAAAATACAAAAATTAGATAGTAAATAGTATTATTTTATAAATATAAGATTAAAACATTAAAAAAATGTTGACCACTTAAAAGTTTTTTTTTCAATTTTTTATTAAAATTTAAAAAATGTTCTATCCGTTAACATTTTAAAAAATATGAAAAAATAAATTGTGTCACGCATACAAGAATTATATAAACACTATAAAGAAATTAGAGAAAAATTACTTATTTAAGAGTCTCTGGTATGCGCTGTAAGATGGATTAGAGACTTATGAGTGTTGGATTGTCTGACTGGAATGACGGGGTGGGTACTTGACAAGGACACTCCGATGCTCAAGTAAGAATGGATTTATAAAGTATATGTGTGTGGAATGAAGAACGTAACTGAAGAATCTCTGGTTTTCCTTTATATAATTCGAGACAGTTATCTTATCTTATCTATCTTATCTATTACTGTAAAAGGGATATTTAATTTCAAAATTTGATTTTGTTAAATATTTATCTTTAAAGGTTATTATATAACAAAAATTAAAAAATATAATTTAATTTAAAAACATTTTAAAATTAATATTAAATATAATTTTTTTAAATATCTATCTTTTAGATAACAATATTTCATAACTTATTGAATATATTTTCGTCGTAATCTTATTCATGTTTAATTTGTTAGTGAAAATTAGATATAATTTTAATTTTAAAATTTGTTATATATACTTATTCAAAGTCACTAATTTACTTTGTGCCAAAAAAATAAAACTTTACTCAGAACCGCCTTTTAGTTTCAGGGGATTTTAGTTTTTGAGTGCCTTCTCCCATGTATCACATCTAGGTTACCTTGTCAAAAATCCAACTTTCTTTATCAGAACCCTCAATTTTTGCTTCAAGGTCAATTACGTTCTTGATCTCTTCCCTCCTACTCCGTGCTCCCCCGCTCCTTCTGCGTGCTCTGCCTCCCCTCTGTGGTCGCCGCTGGTGCTTCGCACTCGCCGCTACAACCCTCACACTCTCAGGCCTTCGAACCTCAGGTCTCAGACATCCACCATTCCAGCCTCCAATCCCGCACCTTATACCACCTCCACCATCGTGACTCACGCTTCAGGTAACAGCTTTCAATCGCGAACAACTGCTCTGCCTCCTGCATGTGGGCACCTCCGCCGGTCTCAGAACCCGAACCCCCGCCAGCCTCATACACCGCACCTGAGGCGACCTCCACCCTCTAGCTTCGCTGGATTGGCCTTGTTTTCTTCTTCTCTCTTTGCGTGCTCTGCCACTGCCAGGTTCTAATTTTTGTGAGTAGTGATTGTTACTCAGCTTTGTTTATCAAAAATTTCCTTTCTTCATTGTTAATTTCCTTTCTTCATTATTTATTGTTAATTTCCTTTCTTCATGGCTAATTTTTGTGCGTCCCACAGCTTGAGTTGGATTTTTTTTCCTTTATTTATGCATGTTTTTCCTGTTGTCAATGTCAATTTTTCCTTTAATTAGTACAATCCTTTTACCTTTCATCCTTAGAATAATTCTCCTTAATTTTTGACAATAATTCTCCTTAATTTTCGGCAGCAAGCATTGCAGTCAACATTGATTCTCAAAATCATGCAACAATACTGCAAATATAAAAACATGGACTAAAATTAAAATCTATAAAATTATGCTTGAGGAATATGATCAATCAGCTCTTGATATACATTTATGTATGTGAATAGAATAGAAAAAAAATTTACCTTTCCAGTCATGGGGGTGGAATTGATAGTACCCAGGATGTGGTTTTATTTTGAGTAAGCCAAAAAGCATATATATAGAAAAGAAGTTTTTGGCAGTTTTGAGAATATGCATGTTCGTGGAGTATAGGAAACTGATATTCATACCATTTATCTTGTTTCAAACAATAAAATATTATTATATGTTCTTTCATTTTGGAATCTGATTCTTTAATTTGTTGTTGTTTTATGATTTAGTGTGTTTTTTACTTGTAGAAGTGTTTATAGGCAAAAAATAACAAATAATTAATAGAAATTGTAGAAGTAGTGCCTGTGGTCTAGTTTTCAAACATAGTTTCCATGATGTTTTATGAGATTTACTATAGTTTTGATATATAAGGATATATTTTTTAGCCTACCTCATGTAGATTGTTTTGATATATAATGACAATGAAGTATTTGTGTGTGGTAATGGTAGTGTTTAAGTAAATGAAAGAG
>NC_029772.3:82404969-82407849 GCF_000817695.3 Arachis duranensis
TTTTTTATTTTCTGGGATGATGAGAGTTATATGAGTTGCACATGGTCTCAGGATTGTTAAAGAATTCAATTTACAGATATTACATGTGGTGATGGCTCATTATTATACAGTAGATAGTAGATATTATAAACAGATTAGGCTTCTTCATAAGTATAAATTTTCCTTCTTGTAGATTGAATAGAATCATCCACTGTAGCCATGGATAACAGTAGTGATGTTCCAGCACGTGTTCAGGTTTGTGTAGGATCTACCACTAACTATAATGTAATTACTAGTATTTTCTGTTTTCACCTTTCACACAATCTGCCCCTTTCACACATATAATATTATCCTTGCTATGAATTTTTTAAAATGCTCATGTCTACATATATATTAGTAGTTTAGTACTAAAGCATAGTAGCACTTTATCTTACCTCCTAGTTGATTATTTTGGCAATTAAGTATTATTTTACGTTGTTATTTTTTTAATTCTTTTGATGATGTACATGTTACTAAAATTTAACTGCAATGTCTTACTAATCAAATAAATCTTTGTTGTTTTAGATGTCAGGTTCTAAAAAAAATAAAAAACACTTGTCAATTAAAGTACAAAAGACTGGTAATAAGAAGGTGATTAGTGCACACAAAACTAAGTTTTCACACCTTAAGCCTACAAAATCACGAGTTCCAGTTCCTTCACATGTATCTAAAAAGCCTTCAGCATTACCACCCTCTTCTTCCCAGCCACCACAAAAATTCAAGAGAAATTTACTATCTTCCCATGCCGATCATACACCATCACCATCACCAGCTGAATCACTGGTGGACGAAATTGTGATCCTCTTTGTATTTGCATGAGATTTATTTAATAGCTATTGACTATATGTGGACAAAACTCCGTTCAACTTAACCAACAAGTGTACTGGGTCATCCAAGTAATACCTTACGTGAGTAAGGGTCGATCCCACAGAGATTGTTGGTATGAAGCAAGCTATGGTCACCTTGTAAATCTCAGTTAGGCAGATTAAATGGTTTATGATAAGTTCGAAAATAAATAATAAACAGAAAATAAAATAGTAAATAGTTACTCATATAATTCCATGGCGGGAATTTCAGATAGGCCGTATGGATATGCTGTGCTCCTCTTGAATCTCTACTTTCTTATTACATTCATCCAATCCTTCTTACTCCTTTCCATGGCAACCTGTATGTAGGGCGTCACCGTCGTCAATGGCTACTTTTCATCCTCTCTGGAAAATGGTCCTATGCGCTATCACTGCATGGCTAATCGTCTGGAGGCATCACCCTTGTCGATGGCTACATCCCATCCTCTCAGTGAAAATGGTCCTATGCTCTGTCACAGCATGGCTAATCATCTGTCGGTTCTCAATCAGGTTGGAGTAGAATCCCTTGATTCTTTTGCGTTTGTCATCACGCCCGGCCTTCAGGAGTTTGAAGCTCGTCACAGTCATTCAATACCGGAATCTTACTCGGAATACCACAGACAAGGTTAGACTTTTCGGATTCCCATGAATGTCGCCATCTATCTAGCTTATACAACGAAGATTCTGTTGGGGAATCTAAGAGATATGCGCCCGGCCTAAGGTAGAACGGAAGTGGTTGTCAGTCACGTGCGTTCATAGGTGAGAATGATGATGAGTGTCACGGATCATCACATTCATCAAGTTGTTGTGCAACATGTATCTTGGAATAAGAATAAAAGAGAATTGAATGGAAAATAATAGTAATTGTATTGAAACTTGAGGTACAGTTAATTGTATTGAAATTTGAGGTACAGCAGAGCTCCACACCCTTAATCTATGGTGTGTAGAAACTCCACCGTTGAAAATACATAAGTGAAAGGTTTAGGAATGGCCGAATGGCCAGCCCCCTTGAAGGTGATCAAAAGACCGAATGGTCAAAAGACTCCTAATACACTAGTAAAAAGTCTTATTTATACTAAACTAGCTACTAGGGTTTACATGAGTAAGTAATTGATGCATAAATCCACTTCCGGGGCCCACTTGGTGTATGCTTGGGCTGAGCTTGATCTATCCATGAGCTGAGGCTTTTATTGGAGTTGAACGCCAAGTTATAGCATGTTTCTGGCGTTCAACTCCGGGTTGTGACGTATTTCTGGCGTTTGACTCCAGACAACAGCATATACTTGGCGTTGAGCGCCACTTTACGTCATCAATTCCCGAATAAAGTATGAACTATTATATATTACTAGAAAGCTCTAGATGTCTACTTTCCAACGCCGTTGAGAGTGCGCCATTTGGAGTGCTGTAGCTCCAGAAAATCCATTTTGAGTGCAGGGAGGTCAGATTCCAACAGCATCAGCAGTCCTTTTAGCTCGTCACAGTCATTCAATACCGGAATCTTACTCGGAATACCACAGACAAGGTTAGACTTTTCGGATTCCCATGAATGTTGCCATCTATCTAGCTTATACAACGAAGATTCTGTTGGGGAATCTAAGAGATATGCGCCCGGCCTAAGCTAGAACGGAAGTGGTTGTCAGTCACGTGCGTTCATAGGTGAGAATGATGATGAGTGTCACGGATCATCACATTCATCAAGTTGTTGTGCAACGTGTATCTTGGAATAAGAATAAAAGAGAATTGAATGGAAAATAATAGTAATTGTATTGAAACTTGAGGTACAGCAGAGCTCCACACCCTTAATCTATGGTGTGTAGAAACTCCACCGTTGAAAATACATAAGTGAAAGGTTTAGGAATGGCCGAATGGCCAGCCCCCTTGAAGGTGATCAAAAGACCGAATGGTCAAAAGACTCCTAATACACTAGTAAAAAGTCTTATTTATACTATACTAGCTACTAGGGTTTACATGAGTAAGTAATTGATGCATAAATCCACTTCCGGGGCCCACTTGGTGT
>NC_029772.3:82407953-82408418 GCF_000817695.3 Arachis duranensis
AGTTATAGCGTGTTTCTGGCGTTCAACTCCGGGTTGTGACGTATTTCTGGCGTTTGACTCCAGACAGCAGCATATACTTGGCGTTGAGCGCCACTTTACGTCGTCAATTCCCGAATAAAGTATGAACTATTATATGTTACTAGAAAGCTCTAGATGTCTACTTTCCAACGCCGTTGAGAGCGCGCCATTTGGAGTGCTGTAGCTCCAGAAAATCCATTATGAGTGCAGGGAGGTCAGATTCCAACAGCATCAGCAGTCCTTTTGTCAGCCTTTTTCAGAGTTTTGCTCAAGTCCCTCAATTTCAGCCAGAAATTACCTGAAATCACAGAAAAACACACAAACTCATAGTAAAGTCCAGAAATGTGAATTTAACATAAAAACTAGTAAAAACATCCCTAAAAGTAGCTTGAACTTACTAAAAACTACCTAAAAACAATGCCAAAAAGCGTATAAATTATCCGCTCA
>NC_029772.3:82408518-82409600 GCF_000817695.3 Arachis duranensis
AGATCCTGAGGTGTCAAGGAATTGCATCCCTGCACCAATTAGGCATGTAGAATGCCTTTGCATACCATTCTGGCGTTTAAATGCCGAGGTGATGCACGTTCTGGGTGTTCAACGCCCATGTGAAGCATGTTCTGGGCGTTCAACGCCCATATGTAGCATGTTTCTGGCGTTGAACGCCAGTTTCATGCTTGTTACTGGCGTTCAGCGCCAGCTTTTCTCAAGGCACATTCCTGGCGTTCAAACACCAGAATGTTGCTTGTTTCTGGCGTTCAGCGCCAGATTCATGCTCTGTTCTGGCGTTGAACGCCAGCCAGATGCTTCTTACTAGCGTTGAACGCCAGTCTATCCTTCCTCCAGGGTGTGATTTTTGTCCTTCCTCCAAGGTGTGATTTTTCTTCTGCTGTTTTTGATTCTGTTTTTAATTTTTACATTTTTTTCGTGACTCCACATGATCATGTACCTAATAAAACATAAAATAACAATAAAATAAAAATTAGATAAATAAAATTGGGTTGCCTCCCAACAAGCGCTCTTTTAATGTCATTAGCTTGATAGTGGGCTCTCTTGGAGCCTCACAGGTGATCAGGTCAATGTTGTATAGTCCCAACACCAAACTTAGAGTTTGGATATGGGGTCTTAACACCAAACTTAGTGTTTGGTTGTGGCCTCCCAACACCAAACTTAGAGTTTGACTGTGGGGGCTCTTCTTGACTCTGAACTGAGAGAAGCTCTTTGTGCTCACTCTCTTTTGTCACAGAGGGATGGCCATGTGCCTTAAACACAAGGTAGTCCCCATTCAATTGAAGGACTAATTCACCTCTGTTGACATCTATCACAGCTCCTGCTGTAGCTAGGAAAGGTCTTCCAAGGATGATGCATTCATCCTCTTCCTTCCTAGTGTCTAAGATTATGAAATCAGCAGGGATGTAAAGGCCTTCAACCTTTACTAACACGTCCTCTACTACTCCATAACCTTGTCTTAATGACTTGTCTGCCAATTGTAATGAGAACAAAGCAGGTTGTACCTCAATGATCCCCAACTTCTCCATTACAGAGAGTGGCATAAGATTTATCCCTGACCC
>NC_029772.3:82413497-82442785 GCF_000817695.3 Arachis duranensis
ACGCCCAGCCTTCAGGAGTTTGAAGCTCGTCACAGTCATAGATTCCCGGAATCCTACTCGGAATACCACAGACAAGGTTAGACTTTTCGGATTCCCATGAATGCCGCCATCTATCTAGCTTATACCACAAAGATTCTGTTGGGGAATCTAAGAGATATGCGCCCGGCCTAAAGTAGAACGGAAGTGGTTGTCAATCACGCGCGTTCATAGGTGAGAATGATGATGAGTGTCACGGATCATCACATTCATCAAGTTGTTGTGCAACGTATATCTTGGAATAAGAATAAAAGAGAATTGAATGGAAAATAATAGTAATTGTATTGAAACTTGAGGTACAGCAGAGCTCCACACCCTTAATCTATGGTGTGTAGAAACTCCACCGTTGAAAATACATAAGTGAAAGGTGCAGGCACGGCCGAATGGCCAGCCCCCTTGAAGGTGATCAAAAGACCGAATGGTCAAAAGACTCCTAATACACTAGTAAAAAGTCTTATTTATACTATACTAGCTACTAGGGTTTACATGAGTAAGTAATTGATGCATAAATCCACTTCCAGGGCCCAATTGGTGTATGCTTGGGCTGAGCTTGATCTATCCACGAGCTGAGGCTTTTATTGGAGTTGAACGCCAAGTTATAGCGTGTTTCTGGCGTTCAACTCCGGGTTGTGACGTATTTCTGGCGTTTGACTCCAGACAGCAGCATATACTTGGCGTTGAGCGCCACTTTACGTCGTCAATTCCCAAATAAAGTATGAACTATTATATATTACTAGAAAGCTCTGGATGTCTACTTTCTAACGCCGTTGAGAGCGCGCCATTTGGAGTGCTGTAGCTCCAGAAAATCCATTTTGAGTGCAGGGAGGTCAGATTCCAACAGCATCAGCAGTCCTTTTGTCAGCCTTTTTCAGAGTTTTGCTCAAGTCCCTCAATTTCAGCCAGAAATTACCTGAAATCACAGAAAAACACACAAACTCATAGTAAAGTCCAGAAATGTGAATTTAACATAAAAACTAGTGAAAACATCCCTAAAAGTAGCTTGAACTTACTAAAAACTACCTAAAAACAATGCCAAAAAGCGTATAAATTATCCACTCATCAATCACCATACTGTTCACCTATCCAACCTCAGTCATTTGATAATGCTCCTAATAATGAACGAAATTTACATCATGCTCACTCATCGGATGAAAATCGTCACGATGAATCTCTTGCTCAAGAAGGTGAACTTGTCACTCAAGAAGGGCTCTTGAAAATAGAGCATTTTGGCAATGAGTAAGTACAACAATCAGTTTTCTGTTTTAACGTTCTCTCTATATTGTTTTTATTGTGAATACATGTGTAATTACTCATTATTTGAACTTCTTATAGGTTTAATCCATGTACTGCTGTTCGTCATGTAACAAATGCCATTAAAAGCAAATTTTCAGAATTCTGCCCTTCCTGGAGACATGCTAGTGAGCAAATGCGAGATTTGTGGTTTACTAAATTTAAAGTAAGTATTTATTATCATTTTTTTTGTTATTTTGATATTCTACATAGTGGATAATTCAATGTATATGTTTGTTTTATTTTATAGAAAAATTGTATGTGGAACCTCAACACAATGCAAGAATTTGTCAAATTTTTTAGATTAAAGGGAGTGATCGATTAAGATCATTGATGAATCAGGAGAGACACAATTATTCAAAAGACCCTAACCATGTACCAAAATATATTCCTGAACTCGTTTGGCGTCAACTATTACATTATTTTGCTACAGATTCGAAATTTAAGAACTGGTCAGCAGCAAATACTGTGAATCGAGCATCAAATGCTGGAAGTTTCATGCATACTGGTGGTTCCATATCTATGGGTGAACATGCACACAGAATGGTAAGATAAAAAATAGTTTATTTATAGTCTTATTCTTATTATTTTGCAATGTTTTCTTATTCATTTTTCTTTCCTATCGATTAAAACTGTTATATTATAAGAGAAAGCTACGGGAGTAAAACCTTCTCTAGAGGAGGTTTATACTAAATGCCACACCAAAAAAGACAAAAGTTGGATTGATGAAAGATCTGAGAAAGTCATTGTATGTGATGCTAATTTGTTCTTCTTTTTGTTTTTTTAAACTACTAATTTTCACTATATGTTAGTATTTGTTCATGACATATTTAGTTGCGATTAACATGAATTGATTTTGTAGGGTGAATTCAAAAAGTGAAAGACAGAACTTTCTCAAGTAGCTTTATCCTTGGATAATGAGGAAGATGTTGAGGTATCTAAGGAAAGCCTAGATATACCAGATGATTATACTGTTTGGAATGAAGTTGTGACAAAGGGAAAAAAGAAAGCTGCTTTTGGACTTCCTTCAACCTTGTCTGATCCTACGGAAGATGAGCTTGGGACAGGCTCTAGTGATGATAACATGAGTGATTGATATTTGGAGTATATGTTTCTTCTGATTTAGATTAAGAAATTTTTAGGTGAATTAGTTAGTACGTTTTATTTTATTCATGATATTTGACCTTTTTAAAGGCTTTCTTTATTTTAGTTTAAGTATTTTTTTCTGATTTTAGTTTGATTACATTTATGGACAAAAGTATTTTAATAATAAATATTTTTTTAACTCTTTTATGGTAATTAACTTTTTCATTATTTGATTATGTGTTTATAATTTTGATTATGTAATATGAAAAAAATGATTATGATGGTCTTAATATAGAAAGCAAATCGAATATAATTTATTTTCTAAAATATTTATCTATTAAATAGCAAATTATTTTGTATGAAAATTATTTAAAATATTATATTAAATTTGTAGAAAATTTGTGCGAAAATAATTTTTGGTTTTGTATGAAATTTGTTTCAAATACGTAAATTCTTTTAAATTAAATTTGTCTGAAATTTAATTGAAGAAAAATATTTGATTTGTCTAAAATTTATTTGAAAAAAATTTGTTATATTTGACTAAATTCGTTAGAAATTTGTTTGAAATAAATTATATTTTTTGTTTGAAATTTGTTTAAAATACGTTGTTTTTATGTTAGCTAATCTGTTTGAAATTCGTCTAAAATACATCATAATAGTTAGAAATCTAGCAGATAAATTCCTATTCGAAATCTGTCACAAAATCGTCTGGAAAAAATTTCGGACGAAATTTCAGACAAAATTTAAATTAGCAACAAGGCTTTTTGGGACAAAAAAATTCGTTCCAAATTTGTTTGAAAGAAAAAATTTGTCTATAATTTGTTCGAAATTTATTTCAATTTCGTCTCAAAATTCGTCCGAAAAAGCCTTATTTCTAGTAGTGAAGGACTCTGAAGAAGAAGCTAAAGTACAACACTCTGGAGAGGACTTTACAGAGAATTTCAAAAAGGAAGCAGACATGGCAGCCGAACCCAACAACAATGCCAGAGATGCAAGGAAGATGCTTGGTGACTATACTGCACCAACTTCCAACTTTTATGGAAGAAGCATCTCAATTCCTCCCATTGGAGCAGACAACTTTGAGCTTAAGCCTCAATTAGTTTCTCTAATGCAGCAAAATTGCAAGTTTCATGGACTTCCATCGGAAGATCCTTATCAGTTTTTAGCTGAATTCTTGCAGATCTGTGATACTGTTAAGACCAATGGGGTTGATCCTGAGGTCTACAGACTTATGCTTTTCCCCTTTGCTATAATTAACAGAGCTAGAACATGGTTGGACTCACAACCTAGAGAAAGCTTAAACTCTTGGACAAGTTGGTCAACGCTTTCTTGACCAAATTCTTTCCACCTCAGAAGATGAGCAAGCTTAGAGTGGAAGTCCAAACCTTCAAACAGAAGGAAGGTGAATCCCTCTATGAAGCTTGGGAAAGATACAAGAAATTAACCAAAAGGTGTCCTTCTGACATGCTTCCAGAATGGAGCATCATATGTATATTCTATGATGGTCTGTATGAATTGTGCAAGATGTCATTGGAGCATTCTGCTGGTGGATCTCTTCATCTGAAAATACCTGCAGAAGCCCAGGAACTCATTGAGATGGTTTCAAATAACCAGTTCATGTACACTTCTGAAAGTAATTTTGTGAATAATGGGATAACTCAGAAGAAAAGAGTTCTTGAGCTTGATACTCTGAATGCCATATTGGCTCAGAACAAAATATTAACTCAGCAAGTTAATATGATTTCTCAGAATCTGATTGGATTGTAAGCTGCATCCGGCAGTGGTAAAGAAGCCTCCTCTGAAGGAGAAGCTTATGACCCTGAGAATCCTGCAATGGAAGAGGTGAATTACATGGGAGAATCCTATGAAACACCTATAATCCTTCATGGATGAATCATCCAAATTTCTCATGGAAGGATCAACAGAAGCCTGAACAAGGCTTCAACAACAATAATGGTGGGAGAAATAAGTTTGGTAATAGCAAACCTTTTCCATCATCTTCTCCGCAACAGACAGAGAATTCTGAGCAGAGCCTCTCTGGCTTAGCAAACATAGTCTCTGATCTATCTAAGACCACTTTCAGTTTCATGAATGAAACAAGGTCCTCCATCAAAAATTTGGAGGCACAAGTGGGTCAGCTGAGTAAAAGAGTTACTGAAACTCCTCCTAGTACTCTCCCAAGCAATACAAAAAAGAATCCCAAAAGATAGTGCAAGGCCATAACTAAAACCAAAATGGCCGAACCTGGAGGGAGTGAAAAGGCAGTGATTCCCAGTGAGGAGGACCTCAAGGGACATCCACTGACCAATAATAAGTTCCCTATTGAGGAATCAGAAGAATCTGAGGCTCATACAGAGACCATAGAGATTCCACTGAACTTACTATTGTCATTCATGAGCTCTGATGAATATTCTTCCTCTGAAGAGGACGAAGACACTATTGAAGAGCAAGTTGCTCAGTATCTAGGAGCAATCATGAAGCTGAATGCCAAGTTATTTGGTAATGAGACTTGGGAGGATGAACCTCTATTGCTCATCAATGAACTGAATACATGGATTCAGCAGACATTGCCTCAAAAGAAACCAGATCCCGAAAAGTTCTTAATACCTTGCACCATAGGCATCATGAACTTTGAAAAGGCTCTGTGTGACCTAGGGTCAGGTATCAACCTCATGCCACTCTCTATAATGGAGAAACTAGGGATCTTTGAGGTACAAGCTGCAAGAATCTCACTAGAGATAGCAGACAAATCAATGAAACAGGCTTATGGACTTGTAGAGGATGTCTTAGTGAAGGTTGAAGGCCTTTACGTCCCTGCTGACTTCATAATCCTAGACACTAGGAAGGATGAGGACGAATCCATCATCCTTGGAAGACCCTTCCTAGCCACAGCAAAGGCTGTGATTGATGTGGACAGAGGAGAGTTAGTCCTTCAATTGAATGAGGAATATCTTGTGTTTAAGACTCAAGGATCTTCTTATGTAAACATGGAGAAGAAGCATGAAAAGCTTCTCTCAATACAGAGTCAGACAGAGCCCCCACACTCAACTTCTAAGTTTGGTGTTGGGAGGCCACAACCATGCTTTGAGCATTTGTGAAGCTCTGTAAGAACTTTCTGTCAAGCTATTGACATTAAAGAAGCGCTTATTGGGAGGCAACCCAATTTTATTTATCTATATTAATTACTTTTTCATTTTATTTTCCATTGTTATTATATGTCTTCTTTAGGTTGATGATCATGTAGAGTCACAAAAATAGCTGCAGCATTAAAGGAGGAATAAAAAATAGCATAAAAAAATAACACACCCTGGAGGACGAGCTTACTGACGTTTAAACTCCAGTAAGGATAGCAAAATGGGCATTTAACGCCCAGTCTATTAGTATTCTGGGTGTTAAATGCCAGAAATGGCAGCCAGACTGGCGTTTAATACTAGAAAAGGATGTCTGGTGTCTAGCTGGCATTAAATGCCAGTAAGGGTAGCAGAATGGGCGTTTAACGCCCAGTATGGCAGCATTCTTAGCGTTAAACGCCAGAATTGGCAGCCAGACTGGTGTTTAACGCCAGAAAGGGGCATCAGCCTGGCGTTTAACGCCAGAAATGCCACACAGAGGGCGTTTAAACACTAGAAAAGTGCAGGGATGAGAAATCCTTGACACCTCAGGATCTGTGGATCCCACAGGATCCCTACCTACCCCAACTCACTCTCATTCCTCTTCACACCTTTCTATAACACTCTTCCCCAAACACCATTCACCTATCAAATCCTACCCTCTTCCCCATATTCTCTTCACCACTCACATCCATACACTATTTCCCATCATACAACTTACTTACCCCCACCCACTCAAATTCAAACCATTTCCTTCCCAAACCCAACCCCTATCACACGGATTCCCTCTCCCCCTTACCCTATAAATACCCCTTCTTACTCCTTCATTTTCACACATCATAAATACTCCGAACCCCCCTTGGCCGAACCACTCCTTCACCTCCATCTCCTCCATTTCTTCTTCTTCTCCTCCTTTCTTTCTTTTTTTGCTCGAGGACGAGCAAACCTTTTAAGTTTGGTGTGGGAGAAAGCGTTGCTTTTTGTTTTTTCATAACCATTAATGGCACCTAAGACCGGAGAATCCTCTAGAAAGAGGAAAGGGAAGGCATATGCTTCCACCTCCGAGTCATAGGAGATGGAGATATTCATCTCAAAGGTCTATCAGGACCACTTCTATGAAGTTATGGCCAAGAAAAAGGTGATCCCCGAGGTCCCCTTCATGCTCAAAAAGAGCAAATATCCAGAGATCCGACAAGAGATTCGAGGAATAGGTTGGGAAGCTCTCACCAACCCTATCCAACAAGTCAGAATCTTAATGGTTTAAGAGTTCTATGCTAATGTATGGATCACTAAGGACCATGATCAAAGTGTGAACCCGAATCCATAGAATTGGCTCACAGTGGTTCGGGGGAAATACTTGGATTTCAGTCCAAAAACCGTGAGGTTGGCATTCAACTTACCAATGATGCTAGGAGATCTTCATCCTTTCACAAGAAGGGTCAACTTTGATCAAAGGTTGGACCAAGTCCTTATGGACATCTGTATTGAAGGAGCCCAATGGAATAGAGACTTCAAAGGCAAGCCGGTTCGACTGAGAAGGCTTAACCTCAAACCCATGGCTAGAGGATGGTTAGAGTTCATCCAACGCTCTATCATTCCCACTAGCAATTGGTCCAAAGTAACTGTGGATCGGGCTATCATGATCCATAGTATCATGATTGGAGAGGAAGTGGAAGTTCATGAGATCATACCTCTAGAACTATATAAGGTGGCTGACAAACTTTTCACTTTGGCGAGGTTAGCCTTTCCTCATCTCATCTGTCACCTATGCAATTCAGCCGGAATTGTCATAGAGGAAGACATCCTCATTGAAGAGGACAAGCCCATCACTAAAAAGAGAATGGAGCAAACAAGAGAGCCGACTCATGGACCTCAACAAGAACATGAGGAAGTCCCTCATCAAGAAATCCCTAAGATGCCTCAAGGGATGCATTTTCCTCCACACAACTATTGGGAGCAACTTAACACCTCTTTAGGAGATTTGAGTTCCAATATGGAGCAACTAAGGATGGAGCACCAAGAGCACTCCATTATCCTCCATGAAATTATAGAGGACCAAAGAGCCATGAGGGAGGAACAACAAAGGCAAGGAAGAGATATTGAGGAGCTTAAGCACTCCATAGGATCTTCAAGAGGAAGAACTAGCCGCTGTCACTAAGGTGAACCCGTTCTTTAATTTCCTTATTCTTATTTTTCTATTTTTCATTTTTTTATGCTTTATGAGTTGACTATGTTTGTGTCTTTATTACATAATCATTAGTGTCTAGTGTCTATGTCTTAAAGCTATGAGTGTTCCATGAATCCTTCACCTTTCTTAAAAGAAAAATGTTTCTATTTGCAAAAGAACAAGAAGTACATGAATTTCGAATTCCATCATGAAATTAGTTTAATTATTTTGATGTGGTGGCAATACTTTTTGTTTTCTGAATGAATGCTTGAACAGTGCATGTTTTTTATAGTGAAGTTTATGAATGTTAAAATTGTTGGCTCTTGAAAGAATAATGAAAAAAGAGAAATGTTATTGATAATCTAAAGAATTATAAAATTGATTTTTAAAGCAAGAAAAAGCAGTGAAAAACACAAAGCTTGCGAAAAAAAGGGCAAAAAATAAAGAAAGAAAAAGAAAAAGCAAGCAGAAAAAGCCATTAGCTCTTTAAACCAAAAGGCAAGAGCAAAAAGTCAGTAACCCTTTAAACGAAAAGACAAGGGTAAAGAGGATCCAAGGCTTTGAGCATCAGTGGATAGGAGGGCCCAAAGGAATAAAATTCTTGCCTAAGTGGCTAAATCAGGCTGTCCCTAACCATGTGCTTATGTCATGAAGGTCCAAGTGAAAAGTTTGAGACTGAGTGCTTAAAGTCGTGATCCAAAGCAAAAAGAGTGTGCTTAAGAACTCTGGGTACCTCTAACTGGGGACTCTAGCATAGCTGAGTCACAATCTGAAAAGGTTCACCCAATTATGTGTCTGTGGCATTTATGTATCCGGTGTAATACTGGAAAACAAGATACTTAGGGTCACAGCCAAGACTCATCAGTAGCTGTGTTCAAGAATCATCATACTGAACTAGGAGAATCAATAACACTATCTGAATTCTGAGTTCCTATGGATGCCAATCATTCTGAACTTCAAAGGATAAAGTAAAAGCTAGTAGTCCCGCTCATCTAATTAGAAATAAGCTTCATTGATATTTTGAGATTTATTATATATTTTCTTCTTTTTATCCTATTTTATTTTTAGTGGCTTGGGAACAAGCAACAATTTAAGTTTGGTGTTGTGATGAGCGGATAATTTATACGCTTTTTGGCATTTTTTTAGGTAGTTTCTAGTATGTTTTAGTTACTTTTTAGTATATTTTTATTAGTTTTTATGCAAAAATCACATTTCTGGACTTTACTATGAGTTTGTGTATTTGTCTGTGATTTCAGGTATTTTTCGGCTGAAATTGAGGGACCTGAGCAAAAATCTGATTCAGAAGCTGAGAAAGGACTACAGATGCTGTTGGATTCTGACCTTCCTGCACTCGAAGTGGATTTTCTGAAGCTATAGAAATCCAATTGGTTCACTCTAAATTTCGTTGGAAAGTAGACATCTTGGGCTTTCCAGCAATGTATAATAGTTCATACTTTGCCCGAGATTTATTGGCCCAAACTGGCGTCCAAACGCCCACCAAAGACCCCTTTTTTGGCGTTAAACGCCGGAACTGGCACCAGAACTGGAGTTAAACGTCCAAACTAGCATCCAAGCTGGCATTTAACTCCAAGGATGGCCTATGCACATGAAAGCTTCAAAGCTCAGCCCAAACACACACAAGTGGGCCCCAGAAGTGGATTTTTGCACTATCTACTCATTTTTTGTAAATCTAGGTTACTAGTCTAGTATAAATAGCACTTTTTACTATTGTATTTTATCTTGGGATCTTTGGAATATCTTTTGATCTTTTTTATCACTCTTGGGAGGCTGGCCTTTCGGCCATGCCTAGACCTTCTTCTCTTATGTATTTTCTATGGTGGAGTTTCTACACCTCATAGATTAAGGTGAGGAGCTCTACTGTTCCTCATGAATTAATGCAAGTACTACTGTTTTTATTTCAATTCACGCCTACCTCTTCTCCAAGATATACTCTCGTACTTAATTCAGTTAAGTCAGAATGAAGGGGGTGACTTGTGACAATCACCCACTATCTTCGTTACTCGTTTAACCAAGATCCGCGTGCCTGACAACCACAAAGCGGTCTACATGATGTTCAATGTAGTCATTGGACGACAGCCGGAGTATATTCTCTTGGGTGTCTGATCCACGGATTCGCATTGCCTCTCCTAATAACAGAGCATCTGAATTCGTGATTAGAACCTTCGTGGTATAGGCTAGAACCAATAGACAGCATTCCTGAGATCCGGAAAGTCTAAACCTTGTCTGTGGTATTCCGAGTAGGATCTGGGAAGGGATGACTGTGACGAGCTTCAAACTCATGACTGTTGGGCATAGTGACAGTGTGCAAAAGGATCAAGGGATCCTATTTCGACACAAGTGAGAACCGACAGATGATTAGCCCTACGGTTGCTATGCTTGGTATTTTTCATCCGAGACGAGAAATCTGACAGTTGATTAGCCGTACAAAAACCGTTGCCAGACCATTTTCACTGAGAGGATCATACAGCTTGCCTTGGAAGGGAGGACGCATGGTTGGATGAAAACAATAGGAAAGTAGTGGTTCAGAAGCAACAAAGCATCTCCAAACGCTTATCTGAAATTCCCACCAATGATTTACATAAGTATCTCTATGTTACTTTCCATTTTATTTATCTTTTAATTTTCAAATCCTCATAACCATTTGAATCCGCCTGACTGAGATTTACAAGATGACTATAGCTTGCTTCAAGCCATCAATCTCCATGGGATCGACCCTTACTCACGTAAGGTATTACTTGGACGACCTAGTGCACTTGCTGGTTAGTTGTGCGGAGTTGTGAAAAGTGTGATCACAATTTCGTGCACCAACCATCAATTATATCTCATTCATCATTACCAATGCCTCAGTAACTCAACTATTCACTTCGCAAATCTCCCTTAATATCAATCTAACTCCCTCCATATATTTGCTCTTATTACAAAGCCTAAAAACTAGCTACCGAACCTTAAACAGGATTTACAAAGGTGAAAAATAGGATGGATAGGTAAAAATAATTAAAAATAGCATTTCTTATTCATGTATACGCATGCCTCGTCCGTACGCATGGACCCCTTTTTGTGCGTATACGCGAAACGCACACAAAAAAGATACATTTCTAAAATGAAAGTTGTGCGTACGCATGACTTTGCTTTTGTGCATACACATGGTATGCGCACAAGACTCGCATAAGGCTCTCCATCCCTTATGTAACACGCATCATCGGTACGCATGGGTCATGCATACTCATGACCTAAATTTTCTGCAACTTCTGCATAATTCAGCTTTTAACCTAAACTTCAAATGCGAATAAATTTTTTGTTAAAAATTATTTTTTGTCCATTCTTCAAACGTTATAAACTACTCAGACCCAAGTTCCATTTAAGACAAGTTTCACAAAAATTGAGGACAAGTTTTAGATCTTTAAAGTTGGTTAAAATTCAGCTTTTACCTAATTATGCAAACTTTTTTTAACTAATTCAACAATTCAAATCAATCCAAACCGCTCCCTTACCTCTTTTAAGCCTTCCAAACATTCAATCATCAATTTCTAACTATTACAAGCCTAATCAAACCAATTTCGGTTCATTTATCACATTCATTATCAAGCAAACCATGACCAAAACCATACTCCAATTCAATCCTCATCAATATTCAATATCAATAATCCCCCACTAACTCAATTCCACAATTTTACCACTAATTAGATCATTCATACATATACATATATTCATTCACTAACCACATCAATCAACCAATTCAAACCATTCAAACCTATCTTAAGGGAAACTAGCTTAAGATTCACATAACATTACATATTATCTGCAAGAAACCGAAATCACACCTTGACCGATTTTTTCCATGCTCAAAACACCACAATTAAAGCTTCCAAGATTCTTAATCAAATCCAATGAGTTTCAACTACCAAAGCTTTATTCCAAGTATTCCAATTCATCAATTTAACTCTAATTAACAAGAAATTTAATCTAATTCATAAAATTAACCACAAATCAACACTAGGGTTCATTAATTCAAGAATTCACAAGGTTTTAGTGGTTCCTTACCTTACTCACTGATGACTGGGGCGAAACCCAATAAATACCCAATGCTAGATTGCACTTAAACAACCAAACATCCAAAATTCCTCAATATCCACAACAAAAAATGTGAATTGATTGAAAGGGAGAATTGGGCAGGAAATTCAGAAATCCTTAACGCTTTGTTCAGATAGAATTGAAGAGCTTGGCAAGATGATAGCGTGGCCATAAACGGTGTGGCGATTGGAGCTCCAGAATGAAAGATATGGGCAAATAAAATTCGGAGTGATTTGGGGTTAGGTTTTGATTCTTCCCTTCCTCTCCTCAGTGTGTTTCACTATGAAGGAAGGGGAGAGTGGCTGATGGAGGCTTATATGGGTTGGACCTTGGGCCCAATATGGGTCTGGTTCAATCAATTTAGCCCGTTGGCCCAATTTCAAGCCAAAATCTTTAAAATTAGTGGTTTAATTTGTATTCCAAATATTTTTACTTCTTCAAATTATAAAATTTAATTTTCTAATTTTCTTGGCTTGTAACGACCTAACTTCCAGTACGTCATGATCATACCAAAAGTAAGGCGTTACTAACCTGCTTTCCTTATTTACTATTTAATATTGAGCCTTTAGTTTGATATCGCGTTTCCATTTTTAAGAAAATACCAAAAAATTTTGTTTCTATTAATTAAAATCATATATCAAAGAATACCAGTAATAATAATCACATAATTAATAATAATAATAAATATTATACAAAAGAATTCAAATGAAACTCAGATACAATTCCTATCCCTCTGTATAAAATAAAAACTTAAACAACAAAGCGAGGGAATTCTATGAAAGCAACTCAACTCATAAACTTAACTTATAAATAAGTCTAATAATTGCCCGCAGCTTCAAACTGAGTCTTTGAACCTGTGTCGCTAAAAGGGTGGAAGATTTTGGGGTGAGAACAAACCACACGTTCTTAGTAGGGAATAGGAATGCTGTAAAAATAATGAAATTAAATGCAAATAATTAGCTTTACTCAATAAAACTATTTTTATTAAATCCCTGAAAATACTTTTAGTTTTACTTTAGATAACTAATTACTTTTCTTTAAGTTTCTAAGCTCAAAACAGATTTTAATCGCAAAATTAGTCACATTAACCATCTCTCAACCACATAATCAATTCTCAATCAGTACGTCAACTCTTAATCACCTTAATACATTCACAAACTAATGGTACAAGCAAGAGATTCAGTTCAACATACAAGCAAGTCGCAATAAGACAAACAGCACAATCACTAAGAAGTAATACAAGCAAAGACAACCAAATGCATATGCACAAACATTATGATGCATGTTTGTCCTAAGCAGGCCATGAGCTCATGTGTCGGTTGCCTACCCGCTCCCAACATTACCCAGGCACCAGTCCCAGATATAGCTTTCCAGATGCATACAGTGTGCTTGTAAGTCTTACGGCTAGGCCGCATATAGTGTGACTTTCAAATCAATGTGCTTACATCTGGAAAACAGTTCTCAGTGTGTGGGCGTCCTCACTATACATTTGGCACTAAGGTCCAAACAAAGTCGCATCTGCTCTCCTGTGACAGACAATCTCCTAAATCTTTTTCTTTATCCTTACCCTCTGCTTTCCTGTGGCAGAGACCTTTTTAGTTAATATATTCTTTTAATCTTTGTTCTTTGCTCTCCTGTGGCAAAGATTCCTTTAATTATCCCTCTTTCCTTTATTTTCTTTCTTCTTCTTTTCTTTCTTATCAAACTGAACTCAAATCATAACTTAATAAATCAAATTGAAACAAGACTCTTTCCGTAATAAATCGAAATCAAATATTATTCTTAAATCAGATTTGCTTTTAAATAACGCTTTAAATAAAATCTTAGAGTTTTATAAAAATTTGGCAGCATTTCCTCTAAAATTCAGATTATGCCACCATTTCAGGGTCCCAACCAAACAATCTCTCAACCATTTCGAATATCAAATCCTTTTCAATAATCAAACCATTTTCAAATATCAAATAATTCTCAATAATCAAATCGTTTCCTTTGAAACCAAGCTACGTTCTATTTCAATAAAATTCAACATCCTTCAAATCCTTTGGTCTTGAATCAAACCAATAATTACTAATGAATCAAACCAATATTTTTCCAAACTCTTTCCAATAGTTTCAAACCCAAGTCACTCCATAGTATAACTTAGACTTTGAATACAAAATCCATTCCTCAATATGAGTAAATATGCAATCAGATTTTTTTCAACATAGAATCATTTTCTTAAAATAGGCTTATAAATCAGATTTTCAATAAAAGATCATTTAAAAACAAAATCACTTTTTCGTTTGTTTTTACAAGAATACGGGTGGAACCCATCCTCAAAACTCGACTTCACCACCCTTACGGGCTCCCTCACTTTCATAACTTCTCGACAGTTTATCAGCCTTCCATCAGCACTTTTCAAACACAAGGTTCTCAATAATCGACATATGATTCCAGTCCTAATAAAATCATTTATATAGTAACACTAAAATCAATTACCATTCACTTTTTCAACCAAAAACTCAATCACAATCACAGCCAACCATCCATAGCAAAGAAATCCAAACTCAATGACATTATAATTACTAACATATTTGTAATTATTTACTATACTTTTAGGCATTCTTAAACTGAAAATGGTTAATTTTAAAATAAAACTCCCTACCTTCGTACGGAACCAAAACAACGGAAGCTCTGGAGAAACTTCCAAGCTGCTGAGAAGAAAATGTCAAAAATTGTTAGTGTCTCCTAGAACTTCAATTGGCCGAACTCAAGGGAAAAAAGAACTACGTCACCGTCTGCTTCTACCAAAAAAAATAATGCCAATGTGTAGAGGAGGAGGATACAAATACTTTTACTGGATTAGATTTTTTATTGAAATTATGGATCACAAGAAATCAAAATTTGAAGATCACAGTTCTGTAGAGACATTCCTTTTCTCTCTCACGGGATTTCTCTCTATTTTGCTTATGGTTTCAGTGGTTCATAAGGGAAGATAAGATGTTGATAATGATGATTAATATAGGAACTACTTCCTTAATGGCCTTCGGCCACTGGAAGAAGAAGAAGAAGAAGAAGAAGAAGAAGAAGAAGAAGAAGAAGAAGAAGAAGAAGAAGAAGAAGAAGAGTAGTAGTAGTGGTGGTGGTGGTGGTGGTGGTGGTGGTGGTGGTGGTGATGATGATGATGATGATGATGATGATGATGATGATGATGATGATAATAATAATAATAATAAAGGCCCAAAACTGGCATCCAATGCCAGTTACCTGCCCCCTTTCAAGCGTCCAGCGTCCAAAGAACAGAGCCTAGTGTCCAAAGGCCCAAAAAGGACCCCGTAGCTGGCATTCCACACCTAAAAGACCTCAATACACGTGGATCTCATTAACGCTCAGCCCAAATACTCACCAAGTAGACACCAGAAGTAGATTTTAGTACTAAATAGACTATTTTACCCATACTAGTTATCTGTTTAGTATTTAAGGGCTTATGTTTAGGTAATTCAGGGACTCTCCAATTCAGGAGAGAAGTCTTAGACCTTTTTTATCATCTTCTTCAGAAATCTCACTGAGGGAGGTCTGCCATTGTTTTCATCTTCCATTGTTTTTATTTCAGTATGAGTTTCTAAACCTCCTAGGTTAAGGGGAAGAGCCCTGCTGAATCCTATGAATTAATAAAAGTACTATTTCTTCTTCTTCGATCCGTGTTTGATCTATCTCTAAGATGTATATCCCGACCTTCATCGTGATGAACAGGATGATCTGATAAATTGGCTCTGTTCATCACATTAAGACAAACGTGCCTGACAAACACCCGCGTCTACTTAGGTTCGTGTGAGTACCTGGAAGAAAAGCACAAGCCAACAGCTATGGATTACATCTCTCAGATGGTTAATCCATGATTTCGTTGGGGACTTCTCGTGACACCAGTTCAGCCGATCTCTAGAGAGATTAAGGTCTCCATGGTATAGGCTAGATTCCAAAGAAGCAGCATTCTCTTATTCGAAAGATTCGACCTTGTTTGTGGCGTTTTGAGTAGGATCGCCAAGAGAATAGCCTACTGGAGCTTCACCCTCCATTGGAATGAATGACAAGGGCCCTGGCGTTCATTCTATAGCAGAGGAGATCAAGGACCATTGGCATGGATTTGATAACTTGCAGCCTACTGATGGATGGAAATTAGATTTCCACACAAACTCGCCGGCAAGTGTACCGGGTCGCATCAAATAGTAATTACTCACATCAAGTAGCATCTCTTTGGATTACTAAATGCTTTGTAACAAGGTTGCTCTTGATAGTGGAATTTCAGTTGGCAATCCCAGATTAGTTAATCCAAGTGGCCAAGTTTCAAACTACTCCTCAAAACCTATTTGTCCAAGCATATCCTAGTACAAAAACACCACAGGCATATGTCCTAGGGTCCAAGCTATTGGTGACTAGCCTTATTGTTTGTTTCTTTGCCCATTCTTGGCTTTTCTTTTTCTTTTTCTTTCTTATTTGGCTTCATTCTCAAAGGATATTCATTGATAACAGACTTTATAGCAGCAAACTAATTCACACTTCAAAGAACATGTTATTATACAGCTTTTGTTATTTGAGCTAACCATTAAATCAAACAAATATCACCACTGAATTTCATTCTAACTTCCACAACATTGAACATTCACTTTTTATTTCTAACATTTTTCTTTTATTCATGCAGCAAGGAACAAAACAAAATTCAAGCTAATGAGTTATGACAAGCACAATGCAGGCTAGCATTTTTGGCAAACATCTCCACTCACACCTAATTTGAACACTTCAGCAAGTCATAAAGGAATCCACAAGTGAAAATACTTCATAGCAACAAGGATTAAGTGTCAATACAACCTGTTGGGAATGTCTCTCAGTTTTTCCTTCTGTCATCATTATTTCTCTCTATTGTTCCTCCTTGGATGATGATGCAGATCCCTTTCACAGATTAAATGTTATCCTGCATAATCCTTAGAAGTTGCTTGTTTCTCAAGCCCTTAGGCAACTGGTTAGCATGCAAGATTTGCTTGTAGGCTTTTGAACTTATTTTTGGTGTGTGAACACTAAACTTAGTTCCTTGCCACTATTTCTTATGTAACCAGTCAACCACACACACACACACACACACACATACACACACACACACACACACACACACATATATATATATATATGAAACCTTTTGCCTTTGCTGAAGGTCATTGACGTGGCAAAAATTGGCAGATTAAGAAATTAATGTAAAAGATACATTGCAAGTATAGTTCTTAACCAACAAAAATCCGCTCATCAATTTAGAAGGGTTGTCACAAAATTAGAATAAACATACTGGGAGCATGAATCCCAGGTCGTCTCCCACGAGTTGCAGGAAAGAATGCAGCTTATTGGTCAGAGGTTTTCAGGAAATTTTTGAGTTTGAGAAACAGAAAAATAAATGAGAGAATTTATATAATTCAAATAAATATCTTGACCGGGAGTAGATTAATCGGAAGTTCTATCCTTGTTGGATTTCTCTCAAGATCAATTGATAATTGAAGGTTGTTTCTACTTAGTTATCCTTTACTGAGTAAAGGAAAGTCAAGTAAGTTGGAAGTCTACTTCTATTCACAAGTTCTGATCCTCTCCCTTGGGAAGGATTAGCGTTAGTGACTAGAGAGCCAGCTAACAATAAACCCAATTACAATTTAGCTCTTGAGTATTCCAACTCAAGGTTCTCCTTTTAATCAACTCCCAATCAAGTTAGCGAACTACTCCATTATCATGAATGTAAACTTCACAAAATTAAAAAGGGAAATAAAGAGACACATGATAAACAATAATAAAAAAAAACAATTAAAATTAAAAATGGTTCTTGTATTAATAAATTATAAAAATAATCCAATTATAACTCTGAACAAATTAAGGATATGAAAGAGTAAGTGAAAAGTAAGAAAACAAACTAGAATGATGAAGTCTTGGTAGAGGTAATAACTCTTCTCAATATACCAATCCAAAAAGCAATAAAACAAAATTCTAAGAACTATGAATGTGTAGAGAAAAAACCTAGAGGAGGAGTAAAATCAAATCTAAAAACTAAAAACTATCGTAAGATGTGTAATCCCCCTGAGTCTCTGCATGTTTCTTGGCTCTAGTCTGTGTTTCTGGGCCGAAAATTGGGTCAAAACACGGCCCAAAATTGCCCCCAGCAAATTCTGTTAATTCTGCAGATCGCGCATGTCAGGCGTACGCGTCATCCACGCGTGCGCGTCATTCAGCGTTTTTCCTTGCTACGCGTACGCGCCGTCCACGCATTTGCGTTTCTCGTGCAGTTTCCAATCCATACGTTCACGTCAGGCACGTGAGCGCATCACTGTGATTTTATCTATTTCGCGCGGTCGCGTGAGCCATGCGTCCGCGTCACTTCTCGCTGGTTATCTCCTTTATTTCTTGTGTTCCTTCCATTTTTGCAAGCTTCCTCTCTATTCTTTAAGCCATTTCTGCCCTATGAAGCCTGAAATACTTAACACACGGATCACGGCATCGAATGATATAGAGGAGAATTAAAATACATAATTAAAAGATCTCTAGGAAGCATGTTTTCAACCATAGAACAAATTTGGGAAGGAATTGTAAATACATGCAAATCATATGAATAAGTGGGTGTAGACTTGATAAAGCCACACAATTAAATACAATATAAATCATAAAATAATGGTTTATCAACCTCCCCACACTTAAACATTAGCATGTCCTCATGCTTAGTTGAAGGAGATAAAGTAAATGAGTAGGGACATGTAAAACTCATGCAATGCAATGCAATGCAACCTATGAATGCAACTATATGATTCTTGTCCACTTGGTTAAAAGTAAGTAAGCTCTTCAAGACAATCATAAATCAAATTCCACTAATTCAATTTATACAGTAAGAACATATAAAAATGCAAGAAGATAGCTCATGAAAACAGGGAACATAGAATTTAAGCATTGAACCCTCACTGATGATGTATGTGCACTCTAGTCTCTCAAGTGTATAGGGTAATCACTCTACTCTTCTTTAATCATGCTTTCTAAATTTTGTTCTACACCTAACCAATCAACAACATTTAATGTACCAATGCAAACATCATGATGTCTTTTCTAGGTTGTAATGGGGCTAAGATAAGGGTAAGGGTAAGGGTATATATGGCCAAGTGAGCTTATAAATTGAATCTTTAATTAACCTAAGCTTTCACCTATCATATATATATTCTATATAACTTCAAATTTCATACCTAGCTACCCAAAATTTCACTTTCACATTCCATACTCATGTATTAACTTTTATTTTAATTTTATCACATATGCATTGATCTTTGAACTTTAACTTAGCATTGGGGTAATTTTGTCCCCTTATTTATTCATTGAATTTTTTGGATTTTTTTTGAACATGAAAATAAACATAGCTTATCAATGCACATAGATTTTTAAATTTTTTTAATAGTTTCACATGAGTAGGTACCCAAATTCCCATTATTTTATCATGACACATTCTCTTATTAACCTTTGTTCCCACAATCTTCCCATACTCAATTAACACACAATTCTATCTTAAGTTAACCAAAGATTCAATCGGGTATTTAATTATTTTTCCACTTAAGGCTAGTAATGTGGAAAAATATAGAACAAATAGGATTTAAAGGCTCAAAGTGGCTAATAAAGGTAATTTAAAGGGTAGGCTTATTTGGGATAAGTGAGCTAAACAAATAATGGCCTCCATCATATGCAAGCATATAAATATATTAAATATTGGACATATAGAATGAAATAAAATATAGATTACAATCATAGAGAAGTAAACACACGAGAATAAAACAATTATGGTTAAATAATGTAACCATGTACTTAGGCTTAAAATCTCACGGGTTGTGTGATCTTAGCTTTTTAAACTATGTTCCAAATACAACTTCAAGCAAATTTAACATAAAACTTTTGATTTAAATTAGTGAAATTTTTTCAAAAAAATAGGGTCTTAGAAGAAACTTATTATCTTTTCAATCAAGTAGAACATGCATGTAATTAACCTATTACTATGTAATCTATCCTATTCTATAAAAGAAAAACTAACTAAATATCCTATTTTATTGGTATTAAGGAAGAGAAATTACCTCCAAAAGTCAGGTACTGACCGACCTCCCAACACTTAAAGCTTTGCACCGTCCTCGGTGCCATCTGTCAGGAACAAGGGAGGGCTGGTAGCAGTATCTCCACCATCGGGACCGTGATGACTCACTGTGCTGGTGAAGGAGGTGGAGTCTGGAGTGTCTGGGTCTTTGTCAGGTCTGTGGTTTCCTGTGAGTAGCTCCTTGAGGTATTTGAAACGACGCTGGTTGCGGTGCTCTCGTAGCTTCGCTTTCTATTCTTGCCGGTCCAACCTCTCCAGTATCTGATGGAGTAGTTGACTTGTTGAAGTTGCTTGTGGTGTAGAAAGAGGAATGTCTGTAGCTGGTTCTGCAGGCTGGCTGGTAGTGGCTGTTGGCGGCCTGAGATATTTCCCGTTAGGGACGTACTAATCATCCCGTGGAAGCATGACTTTGGTGTCCCCAGCTTTGTAGGAGACTCCAGCTACTGAGACAAGATCTGAAACCAAGGCGGGAAAAGGTAAGTTGCTCGCAATTTGTACGTGTCCCATTGCATTCCAGATGTGTCTTGGTAAGTTTAGGTGCTGGTCTGTAAGGATACACCAGAGTAAAACAGCCATGTCTGTAGTAAAGGAGGACTCGTGAGTGCTCGGAAAGACATAATGGGACATGATCTGTGCCCATACTCGAGCTTCCAAGGTAAGTGTTAAAGCCGATATCCCTTTAGGTCGGGATTAATGGTATCCGTAGATCCATCTGCTGCCAAGTTATGCGATAAATCTGAGAACGGCGTCCCAGTCGAATTGGTATGTCTGACACTTGAGTGAGGCTTCTTGGAATGCGTCCAATCCTTCTGGAGCAGGGGGAAGATCTAAAGCTCACTGAATGGCCTCTTCAGTTATGGAGACTTGTTTCTGACGGACATAGACAGATTGCATGGTCGGCATGTGAAAGTTAGAGTAGAATTCTACTACCCATGAAAGATTAACCTGCCGTGACTGTCTCCGTAGGAATCCCCATTGTCTTCGTTCAATTTGTGGCTCAACAAAGGTAGCAATGTTGGTCGGGAGGATTAGAAGGTATTCATTGTTAGGATAAGAAGGTATTTATTATTGTAATTCCTCTCTGCCAAGATAGGGAACATTTGCTCACAATAGTGGTTAGGAAACCGCGCAGTGTCCTTTGTTGGGAAGGCTTTTTCTTTTTCATTGACCTTGATGATCCTCTTGATTCTTTTTGTTGAGGGTTTTACTGCTGTTCAAGATGGCTCTGCCACTAATGCTCGTTTTGTTCCTCTCCTTGCTGGTGGTTTGGGTGTAGCTTTTTCCTTGCCTTTCTTGGTGTCCATCCTAAAAAAGAAAAGAGAAAGTAATATGTAAAGCTAAGGGTTCGAGCAAGGAGCGAATATAATGGGTGGTAATCAATGCACGGGAAAGAAAGATGTCGTTAACACATGGTCTAGACTACATGTGAACAGTTCATAAATTATAACAAAGCAAGTGCATGTGAGGGCAATTAAATGCAAGATGTTTATTGGCATGCCGGCAAAGGCATGAGTAGCATAGATCAAGCATTCAATATCTAAGTTAGATTACCAAGCTTTTCAAACAAACAATCTGTTTGTATTGACAATTATATATTAATTAATAAAATATATAAGGGGTTTTGTGAAAAATAGGCATTAAAGTAGTAGGATAACATAAAAGTAGTGCATGATGCCATACGGGCTTTTTCACAAACACATAGCATGCATGGAAAATATGTTCTTGAAAATATAAAATAGAACATGCAAGCAACCCTTTAAGAAATAATATTAATTTTTAAATGAATCCATGATAATCCACAAGCAAAATATAGAAAATAATGACGCAAATAAATATCCAACATCAATAAAAAGGAATTAAAAAGATAAAGAAAAAAAAACATAAATGATGAAGGTAAAAAGAAAAAGAGAAGAAGAAAAAATAAAAAATAAGAATGGAAAAGTAAAGAGGGAAGAAGGAAGGAAAATAACTGGGATGATGATTGGGAAGAAGAAAAAAAGAGGAAGGGTAAGTAAAAAGTGAGGAAGGATGAAGAAAGAAGAAGAAAGAAATAAGAAGGGAGAAAGAAAAATTAGGATTTGGGGAAGAAAAGATATGATATTTGGCTGATCTGGATAAGCTGTGCACCGCATGTGACGCGGACGCGTAGGTCACGTGTTCGTGTGGATTGCGCGATTGCTAGATGACGCGGACGCGTGGATCACGTGGTCGTATGAGTTGATTGCTGCGATTGGCACGAGAGCAGCCTCGCATTCGCGCAACTCTCTGTTCGAAACTCTTTTCGCCAAATGTTTGGGTGACACGGTCGCGTGGTTGACGTGATCGCCTGAATGGCCATCCTATGAAAAATGACGCAGACGCGTGGGGCACGCGTTCACGTGAGTGAGCTTGTGCTTCCAGCATGGGTCCAGCCCCATTCCAGCCCAACTTACTGCCATACACCCATTTACGTCGATTTCACAAAGCCATGCATTCGCGTGGGTGACGCGGACGCGTGGGGAGGCTAGTTCGCAAACAACGCAAACGCGTCAGTGACGCGGTCGTGTGGGTATATTTGTGCTTAAGGGATGCCTCCAGCCACGCTTTTGCATGACTCTCTGTTCAATTTTCCTTTCTTCCTTATGCACCTGTGACGCGGACGCGTCAGCGACGCTTACGTGTTGCGTGCATTTTTTATATGCAATGCGCAAATGAAGATGCAAACTATATGTACTAATAATGAGAAGAGTTATTGAAAAAGAAAACAAAGAAGAGAAAATGGAACGATCATACCAATGTGGGTTGTCTCCCACCCAGCACTTTGCTTTAACATCCTTAAGTTGGATGCTGCACTAGCTCAGTCTTCTACTGTTGGTGGATCCTCCAAGAGGAAGATCTCTAGCTCATTGTTTTTCTTCATCTTCTCACCATGATATAGTTTAAGCGATGTCCATTGACTTTGATGAATTCAGAGCTTGAAGGATGACTCAGGTGGAAAACTCCGTATGGCTCGGCCTTCTCTACTCTATAGGGACCTTCCCATCTTGACCTCAACTTGCCTGGCATGAGCCTCAATCTGGAGTTGTAAAGGAGGACTAAGTCCCCAGGTTGGAACTCTCTCCTCTTGATGTGCTTATCATTCACAGCCTTCATCTTTTCCTTGTACAGCCTGGAGTTCTCATAAGCTTTTAGGCAAAGGCTTTCTAATTCTTGTAGTTGCAACTTCCTTTCAGCTCCGGCTTTTTCAAATCCCATGTTGCACTCTTTCACTGCCCAAAAGGCTTTGTATTCTATCTCAACTGGGAGGTGACAGGCCTTTCTATAAACTAAGCGGAAAGGACTCATCCCGATTGGTGTCTTATATGCTGTCCGATATGCCCAAAGCGCATCTTGGAGCCTGGTGCTCCAGTCTCTTCTATGAGGTTTGACTATCTTCTGTAATATACGCTTTATTTCTCTGTTAGACACCTCGGCTTGCCCATTAGTTTGGGGATGGTAGACTATTGCTACTTTATGAATTATCCCATGCTTTTTCAGTAATCCTGTTAGTCTCCTGTTACAAAAGTGGGTGCCTTGAACGCTCACGATTGCTCACGGTGATCCAAAGCGACAAATGATATGGTTTCTAACAAAGAAAACAACAGTGTTAGCATCATCAGTGTGGGTAGGTATTGCTTTCACCCATTTAGAAACGTAATCTACAGCTAACAATATATAAAAGTAACTATTAGAATTTGGAAATGGACCCATGAAGTCAATGCCCTAAACATCAAAAATTTCCCAGAAAAGCATAATCTGTTAAGGCATCTAATCCCTCTTGGATATATTACCAAACCTTTGGCAAGGGGAACAAGATTTACAAAATTCAGCAGCATCTTTAAAAAGAGTAGGCCACCAGAATCCACAGTCTAAAATTTTTTCTAGTTGTTCTTTGATAGCCAAAATGTCCTCCACTCTCAGATGAGTGGTAGGCCTCTAAAATGGACTGGAATTCTGATTGAGGCACACACCGTCTAATTACCTGGTCAGCACCACACCTCCATAAATATGGATCATCCCATATATAATATTTGGACTCACTTTTTAGCTTGTCTCTTTGATGCTTAGTAAAATTTGGAGGAAAAGTGTGGCTAACTAGATAATTAGCTACAGATGCATACCAAGGGACTACTTCAGATACTGCTTGCAGGTTATCAAATGGGAAATTATCATCTATAGGAGTGAAGTCATCCTTAATGTGCTCAAGGCGACTCAAGTGGTCTGCCACTAGATTCTGGTTACCACTCCTATCCTTAATTTCTAAATCAAATTCTTGTAGTAGAAGTATCCAACGTATAAGCCTTGGTTTGGATTCCTTTTTAGCCAATAGATATTTTAGAGCTGCATGGTCTGAGTACACTACTACTTTAGCACCAAGTAAATAGGCTCGAAATTTATCCAGAGCAAAAACAATAGCAAGAAGCTCTTTCTCAGTAGTAGTGTAATTAGACTGAGCAGCGTCTAAAGTCTTAGACGCATAAGCAGTTACAAAAGGATCCTTACCTTCACGCTGAGCCAATGTCGCTCCTACTGCATGATTGGAAGCATCACACATAATTTCAAATGGCTGACTCTAGTCTGGTCCTCTCACAATTAGAGCTTGAGTCAGGGCGGTTTTTAGCTTATCAAAAGCTTGCTTACAACTTTCACTGAACTCAAACTCAATATCTTTCTATAGCAATCTGGATAAAGGCAATGCTACCTTACTGAAGCCCTTAATAAATCTCATATAAAAACCTACATGGGCAAGGAACGGACGGACTTCCCTCATGGAGGAGGGGTAAGGTAAACTGGAAATAACGTCCACCTTTGCTGGATCTACGAAAATGCCAGTATTAGACACAACATGTCCTAGTATAATCCCTTGTTTTACCATAAAGTGACATTTTTTAAAATTCAATATAAGATTTGTACTAACACATCTATCCAACACTTTAGATAAACTATCCAAGCAAAGGCTAAATGAATCACCATATACGCTAAAATCATCCATAAAAACCTCCATACAGTTCTCAATGAGGTCAGAGAAAAGACTCATCATGCACCTTTGGAAAGTAGCTGGTGCATTGCATAAGCCAAAGGGCATTCTCTTATAAGCATAAGTTCCAAAAGAACATGTAAAAATAGTCTTTTCCTGATCTTCAGGAGCTATATGAATTTGGAAATAGCCTGTATAACCATCTAAAAAGCAATAATGGGATTTACTTGACAGGCGATCAAGCATCTGATCAATGAATGGCAAGGGGTAATGATCCTTGCGAGTGGCTTGGTTGAGACGCCTATAGTCAATGCAAACTCTCCAGGAATTCTGCACTCTAGTTATCAGAAGCTCTCCATGCTCATTCCTTACTGTTGTGACTCTAGACTTCTTGGGCACTACTTGTACTGGACTGACCCATTCGTTATCTGAGATGGGGTAAATGATATCTGCTTCAAGTAGCCTGGTCACTTCTTTCTTGACAACTTCTAAGATGGTGGGATTCAATCTTCTTTGAGGTTGATGGACAGGCTTTGCTCCCTCTTCTAAGAATATTCTGTGCTCACAAACTTGAGGGTTGATACCTACTATATCCGCCAAGCTCCATCCAATTGCTTTCTTATATTTTCTCAGCACACTGAGTAGTTGGTCTTCTTGTTGGGAAGTGAGTTCCCTTGCAATGATTATTGGGAATTTTTGCTTGTCCTCAAGGTAAGCATACTTGAGGTGTGGAGGGAGGGGCTTTAGTTCTAATTTCCGCTCATAGCCAGGCTCTAGATCATTCGGAGCTGGTGATAATGGCAAAGTGCTCTCATTGTCTTCAGAAAGTGTCCCTACACTTAGACCTTGCCCTATGTACTTCTCTTCTAATTCTTCCTGGTGAACTTCAGCTACAGTTTCATCAATGATGTCACACTGGGAGATAGAATGATATTCCGGAGGGTGCTTCATAGCTTCATTTAAACTGAACTTCACTATTCTGCCATCTATCTCAAAAGAGTAAGTTCCTGAGAATGCATCCAGCTTGAACTTTGAAGTTTTTAGGAATGGTCTTCTAAGCAGGATTGATGATGGCCTCCCTGAGTCATTAGGTGGCATTTCCAGGATATAGAAGTCAATGGGAAAGGTGAGCCCCTTAATGCTCACTAATACATCTTCAGCAATTCCAACCACTGTAATAATGCTTTTATCTGCTAAAACAAAATGAGCTATCGACCTTTTTAAGGGAGGAAGCCTCAAGGTATCATATATAGACAAAGGCATTATACTAACACACGCTCCTAAATCACACATGCAATCAGAAAATATCATACCTCCAATGGTACAGTTAACCATACATGGACCTGGATCACTATATTTTTCAGGTACACCTCCCATTAAAGCAGAGATAGAACTACCTAAAGGAATAGTTTCTAATTTATTAATTTTATCTTTATGTATACATAAATCCTTTAGAAACTTTGCATATTTAGATACTTGTTAAATAACATCAAAAAGTGGAACAGTAACCTCAACCTTTTTGAATATTTCTACCATTTTGGGATCAAGTTCCATCTGCTTCCTGGGCTTCCTTGCGAGTTATGGAAAGGGGATAGAACGAGCATTATCTGCAGCTTCAGCATCCTTTGGTACTTTATTCTGTAGTTGAGCTTCCTCTTCTTCAACTATGTCTTGTACGTTCTCTTCCTCTTCAGCATCTTCCACTTCCACTACATCTTCAGCTAGAGTGTGTTCTGGTGGGCTTGGCTCTTCATGGTTCCTCTCCTGTAATGTGATTCTGGACCTCAAGGTGATGGCATTAATGCCACCCTTGGGATTGGGTAATGGTTGAGAGGGGATGCCACTGGAGCTCGAAGGCAGGTTGTTGGAGTTATTTAGTGATCCAATTTGTGAGACAAGAGCTTGCAAGGTAGAGTTCAGACCATTTAGAGTAGAAGCAAGGTTATTTTCCATGGTCTGCTGTCTCCGATCAATAGATTGTAGTAACTCATCATTAGAAGATAAAGAGGGATAAGTGATCTGAGGGGTCTGCTGAGATGCTTGGGGCTGCCTGATAAACTACTATTTTATGGTTTACAATGTGTTTAATTGTGTGGTTTTATCATGGTCTTTACCCACTTATTCATATAATTAGCATGCATTTATATTTCCTTCCTAAAATTATTACATGATTGAAAACATGCTTCTTTGGTCTTAATTTAGCTAATCTTAATCCTCTCTTATTACCATTCGATGCCTTAATCTGTGTGTTAAGTGTTTCAGGCTTTATAGGGCATGAATGAGTGAGAGATTGGGAAGGAAGCTTGCAAAAATGGAAGGAACACAAGAAATTGAGGAGATGACCAGCGAGAAGTGACGCATACGCGTCAGCAACGCGACCGCGCAGAAGAAAGGAATTCGCAGTGACGCGGCCACATGAGTGACGCGGACGCGCGGACTGGAAAAACAGAAGCGATGCGGAGGCATGGACGACACGCCCGCATGGAAAAGAAAAATGCTGAATGACGCGTCCGCGTGATGTGCGCGATTTGCAGAATTATAAAAGTTGCTGGCAGAGATTCTGGGCCAGATTTCAACCCAATTTTCGGCCCAGAAACACAGATTAAAGTCAGAGAACATGCAAAGACTCATTATGCTTTCATAATTCATAATTTTTAGTTTCAGATGTAGTTTTTAGTGAGAAAGGTTCTCTCCTCTCTCTTAGGCTTAGGATTAGGATTAGAATTTATTTTAGGATTAGGATTTCTTTTCACTTCAGGATTATTTTATCTTCATCAGGTTTAATAATTTGTTTCTCTTTTACTTTTATTTACTCTGATATTTTTAATTGTGTTTGATTGATGTTGCCCAATTGGCTGATGATATTGTCCATGTTAGAATTGACATTTTCTATTTAATATAATTTGAGGTATTTCAGACTCATGATTGCTTTTCTTTAATTTTAATTTAGATTATTTACTATTGGCTTTAATTGATTAACTGGAAGCTCTTGAGTTCTCAACTATTCATGATTGATTGTTATGTTGGCTAATTAACTGGAATTCCACTAACTCTAGTCTTTCCTTAGGATTTGGCTAGGACTTGGGAAATCTAACCAATTAGTTCACTTGACTTCATCTCCAAAACCCCCAATTTTACCTATTTCATAGCCAATAATAAGAACATACCTCCCTGCAATTCCTTGAGAAGACGACCCGAGGTTTAAATACTTCGGTTATCAGTTTATTTAGGGGTTTGTTACTTGTGACAACCAAAATGTTTGTAAGAAAAGTTAATTGCTTGGTTTAGTAACTATACCTACAACGAGAGTTTACTATAACTTCTAAACCATCAATCTTCAGTTCTTCACTGCCTTAGATGAGGTGCTCTGTAGGCCTGATTCTGATTCTGCTGTCTGATGTTGTTATTGTTATTCTACCTCTGGTTTCCATTGTTATCATTGCCTCCTCTATTGTTATTGTCCCTCCAACCATGATTAGAATTATCTTTCCAACCTTGGTTGGAATTGTCCTGCCATCCATGGTTGTAGCTGCCACCTTGATTGTATCCTTGATTTGGGCGGTCATAGAAGTTATGAGTGGCTGCCACAGTGTTGTCTTCCTGTTGGAGCTGCGGACATTCATCAGTATAATGACTATAATCAGCACAGATCCCGCATACTCTTTGTGCAACCAACTGTTGGCTTTGTTGTGGTGGGGAAGGCTGAGCTTGCTGAGCTTGTTGTTGACTCAACTGCATCTGCTTCAGAAAGTTGGTCATTTCACATATACTCTGAGTTAGAGCAGTAGTCTCTCTACTAGAGGATACCTCTGCAACAGATTTTGAGTGGCTTTGCCTCTGCTTGTGATTCCTAGTGGATCTAACAAAGTCACTGATCAATTGCCATGCTTCATCAGTGGTCTTGTACTTTTTCATAGACTGATGAGCGGATAATTTATACGCTTTTCGGCATTGTTTTTAGGCAGTTTTTAGTAAGTTTGAGCTACTTTTAGGGATGTTTTCATTAGTTTTTATGTTAAATTCACATTTCTAGACTTTACTATGAGTTTGTGTGTTTTTCTGTGATTTCAGGTAAATTCTGGCTGAAATTGAGGGACTTGAGCAAAACTCTGAAAAAGGCTGACAAAAGGACTGCTGATGCTGTTGGAATCTGACCTTCCTGCACTCGAAATGGATTTTCTGGAGCTACAGAACTCCAAATGACGCGCTCTCAACGGCGTTGGAAAGTAGACATCCAGAGCTTTCCAGAAATATATAATAGTCCACACTTTATTCGGAAATTGACGACGTAACTTGGCGTTGAACGCCAAGTACATGCTGCTGTCTGGAGTAAAACGCCAGAAAAACGTCATGATCCAGAGTTGAACGCCCAAAACACGTCATAAC
>NC_029772.3:82442926-82444422 GCF_000817695.3 Arachis duranensis
GGGTGTGGAGCTCTGCTGTACCTCAAGTTTCAATACAATTACTATTACTTTTTATTCAATTCTCTTTTATTCTTATTCCAAGATATACGTTGCACAACACTTTGATGAATGTGATGATCTGTGACACTCATCATCATTCTCACCTATGAATGTACGTGATTGACAACCACTTCCGTTCTACCTTAGGCCAGGCGCATATCTCTTAGATTCCCCAACAGAATCTTCGTGGTATAAGCTAGATGGATGGCGGCATTCATGAGGATCCGAAAAGTCTAACCTTGTCTGTGGTATTCCGAGTAGGATCCTGGGAATCCGGAAAGTCTAACCTTGTTTGTGGTATTCCGAGTAGGATTCCGGTATTGAATGACTGTGACGAGCTTCAAACTCCTAAAGGCTGGGCGTTAGTGACAAACGCAAAAGAATCAATGGATTCTATTCCAACCTGATTGAGAACCGACAGATGATTAGCCGTGTTGTGACAGAGCATTTGGACCATTTTCACTGAGAGGATGGGATGTAGCCATCAACCAAGGGTGATGCCTCCAGACGATTAGCCGTGCAGTGACAGCGCATAGGACCATTTTCCCGAGAGGATTGAAAGTAGCCACCGATGATAGTGATGCCCTACATGCAGCTTGCCATGGAAAGGAGTAAGAAGGATTGAAGGAAGAGTGAGTAGTAAAGTAGAGTTTCAAGAGGAGCACAGCATCTCCATACACCTATCTGAAATTCTCACTATTGATTTACATAAGTATTTCTATCCCTTTTTATTTTCCAATTATTATTAATTTTTGAAAACCCATAAACCAATTTAATCAGCCTAACTGAGATTTACAAGGTGACCATAGCTTGCTTCATACCAACAATCTCTGTGGGATCGACCCTTACTCACGTAAGGTTTATTACTTGGACGACCCAGTACACTTGCTGGTTAGTTGAACGGAGTTGTGAACTATGGTATTGGCATCATGTTTTTGGCGCCATTACCAGGGAATGAAAAGCAATAATTTTTGCAAAATGGAATAACAATTGAATCACAATTTCGTCCACCAAGTTTTTGGCGCCGTTGCCGGGGATTGTTCGAGTATGGACAACTGACGGTTCATCTTGTTGCTCAGATTAGGTAATTTTCTTTTCAAAAATCTTTTTCAAAATTTTTCTTCTCTTTTCGTTTTTCTAACCATGTTCTTCGAAAAAAATTAATAAAAATACAAAAAAATTAGAAAATCATAAAAATCAAAAATATTTTGTGTTTCTTGTTTGAGTCTTGTGTTAATTTTTAAGTTTGGTGTCAATTGCATGCTTTAAAAATTTTCTTGCATTTTTCAAAAATCTCATGCATTCATAGTGTTCTTCATGATCTTCAAGTTGTTCTTGGTAAGTCTTCTTGTTTGATCTTGATGATTTCTTGTTTTGTGTTGTTTGTTGTTTTTCATGTGCATCTTGGCATTCATATTTTCATGCATTAAAGATTTCTAAGTTTGGTGTCTTGCATG
>NC_029772.3:82444558-82445016 GCF_000817695.3 Arachis duranensis
TTCTTGGTGTTCATCTTAACATTCATAGTGTTCTTGAATGCATTCTTTGTTTTGATCCATAAAGAAAAGAGAAAAACACAAAAATTAAAAAAATATCTTTTCCTTATTTCCCTCCAAATTTTCAAAATTTTGGGTTGACTTGGTCAAAAATTTTTAAAAAAATTAGTTGTTTCTCACAAGTCAAGTCAAAATTTCATTTTTAAAAATCTTATCTTTTCAAAATCTTTTTCAAAAATTATATCTTTTTCATTTTTTCTATTTTTCGAAAATTCCAAAAATCTTTTTCAAAATATTTTCAAAATCTTTTTCCTATCTTTACATCTAATTTTCAAAAATTAGCTAACAATTAATGTGATTGGTTCAAAAATTTAAAGTTTGTTACTTTCTTGTTAAGAAAGGTTCAACCTTTAAATTCTAGAATCATATCTTTTAGTTTCTTGTTAGTCAAGTAATTAATT
>NC_029772.3:82445186-82446091 GCF_000817695.3 Arachis duranensis
GAAAATTACTAACCCCTTTTTCAAAATTGTTTTCGAAAATTCTCTATCTCTCTTCTTATTCTATTACTAACACTTCTCTTCATCCCTCTTCACCTAATATCCGAATCCCCTCTTCTACTTTCTTCCCCCTTTCTTCTTCTACTAACATAAAGGAATCTCTATACTGTGACATAGAGGATTCCTCTTTCTTTTCTTGTTTTCTTCTCTTTCATATGAACAGGAACAGGGAAAAAGGCACTCTTGTTGAAATAGATCCATAACCTGAAAGGACTCTGAAGAGAAAATTAAGAGAAGCTAAATTACAACAATCCAGAAACAACCTTTCAGAAATTTTCGAACAAGAGAAGGAGATGGCAGCCGAAAATAATAATAATGCAAGGAGAATGCTTGGTGACTTCTCAAAGCCAACATCCAAATTTGATGGAAGAAGCATCTCCATTCCTGCCATTGGAGCCAATAATTTTGAGCTTAAGCTTCAACTAGTTGCCTTAATGCAACAAAACTGCAAGTTTTATGGACTTCCATCTGAAGATCCTTATCAGTTTTTAACTGAGTTTGGACTTCCATTAGAAGATCCCTACCAATTTTTAACTGAGTTCTTGCAGATCTGTGAGACTGTTAAGACTAATGGAGTAGATCCTGAAGTCTACAGGCTCATGCTTTTCTCATTTGCTATAAGAGACAGAGCTAGAATATGGTTGGATTCACAACCTAAAGATAGCTTGGACTCATGGGATAAGCTGGTCGCGGTCTTTTTGGCTAAGTTCTTTCCTCAAAAGCTGAGCAAGCTAAGAGTGGATGTTCAAACCTTCAAACATAAAGATGGTGAATCCCTCTATGAAGCTTGGGAAAGATACAAGCAGCTGACCAAAAGATGTCCATCTGACATGTTTTCAGAATGGACC
>NC_029772.3:82448487-82449528 GCF_000817695.3 Arachis duranensis
GAAGAAAAAAATTCACACCCTGGAGGACGCACAGGCTGGCGTTCAACGCCAGTAAGATGCATCTGGCCGGCGTTCAACGCCAGAACAGAGCACCATTCTGGCGCTGAACGCCAGAAACAAGCAACATTCTGGCACTGAACGCCAGGAATGTGCCTAGAGGAGAAAAGCTGGCACTGAACGCCAATAACAAGCATGAAACTGGCGTTCAACGCCAGAAACATGCTTTACATGGGCGTTGAACGCCCAGAACGTGCACCAATGGGCGTTTAAACGCCAGAATGGTGTGCCAAGGCAATTTACATGCCTATTTGGTGCAGGGATGGAATTTCTTGACACCTCAGGACCTGTGGACCCCACAGGACCCCCTCAGAATCTGTGGACCCCACAGGATCCCCACCTACCATATTCCCACCTTACCTCCTAATCCTAATTACACTCTCCTAATCCTAATTACACTCTCCTACTCCCCATGTCACACTTCCCAACAACTTTCACCAATCACCTCAATTCCTCTTCCCAATTACCCCCTTCACCACTCACATCAACCCACTCTTCCCCATAAACCCCACCTACCTTCAAAAATTCAAAATCAATTTCCCACCCATTCCCACCCTAAATGGCCGAACATACACCCTCCCTTCTCCCTATAAATACCCTTCCATTCTCCTTCATTTTCACACAACACAAACCCCTCTTCTCCCACTTAGCCGAACCTACATCTCTCCCTCTCTACCATATTTTCTTCTTCTTCTTCTTCTCTTCTTTCTTCTCTTGCTCGAGGACGAGCAATATTTTAAGTTTGGTGTGGTAAAAGCATAAGCTTTTTATTTCTCCATTACCATCAATGGCACCTAAGGCCGGAGTATCCTCTAGAAAAGGAAAAGGGAAGACAAAAGCTTCCACCTCCGAGTCATGGGAGATGGAAAGATTCATCTCCAATATCCATCAAGACCACTTCTATGATGTTGTGGCAAAGAAGAAGGTGATCCACGAGGTCCCTTTCAAGCTCAAAAAGAATGAGTATCCAGAGATCCGACATGA